>NC_088200.1:72183812-72269823 GCF_028769735.1 Zonotrichia leucophrys gambelii | reverse complement strand
CCCCACACGACAGGTTGCACAAGCTACCGAAGGAGAAGGTGGATCAAGCCAATTTGCTGAACTCAAAGCTGTTCAAACTGGCCCTAGACATTGCTGAGAGAGAGAAGTGGCCAAAGCTCTACCTCTACACTGATTCATGGATGGTAGCCAATGCTCTGTGGGGATGGCTGGAGAGGTGGAAAAAGGCTAACTGGCAGCATAGAGGAAAACCAATTTGGGCTGCTGGTGAGTGGAAAAACATGCTACCAGGGTAGGGAGGCTACCTGTGAAAGTCCGCCATGTAGATGCCCATGTACCCAAGAGTAGGGCCACCGAGGAGCACCAAAACAATGAGCAGGTAGACCAAGCTGCAAAGATAGGGGTCCAAAATAGACCTAGATTGGGAACATAAGGGAGAGTTATTCCTAGCTCGATGGGCCCATGATGCCTCAGGCCATCAGGGCAGGGATGCCACCTATAAGTGGGCACGAGACCGAGGGGTGGATCTAACCATGGACAGTATTTCTCAGGTTATCCATGACTGTGAGATGTGTGCTGCCATCAAGCAGGCCAAGCGACTGAAGCCCCTCTGGTACGGTGGGCGGTGGTCCAAGTACAAGTATGGGGAGGCCTGGCAGATTGACTACATCACACTGCCCCAGACACGCCAGGGCAAGCGCTACGTGCTGACCATGGTGGAGGCCACCACTGGATGGTTGGAAACCTACCCTGTGTCTCATGCTACAGCCCGGAACACCATCCTGGGCCTGGAAAAGCAAGTTCTGTGGAGACATGGCACCCCTGAGAGGATCGAGTCAGACAATGGGACTCATTTCAAGAACAGCCTTATCAAACACCTGGGCTAGGGAACATGGCATTGAGTGGGTGTACCATATTCCCTACCATGCACCAGCTGCAGGGAAAGTGGAGAGGTACAATGGACTACTAAAAACCCAGTTGAAAGCTTTGGGTGGGGGATCTTTCAAGAATTGGGAGCAGCATCTGGCAAAAGCCACCTGGTTAGTTAACACCCGAGGTTCCACCAACCGAGCAGGTCCTGCCCAGTCTGAGTCCCTGAATGTAATAGAAGGGGACAAAGTCCCAGTGGTACATATCAGAGGTTTGTTAGGGAAGACTGTGTGGATCAATTCTGCCTCGAGTACAGACAAACCCATTCGTGGGGTTGTCTTTGCTCAGGGACCAGGTTGCACGTGGTGGATAATGCAAAGAGACGGAACAACACAATGTGTACCTCAGGTAGATCTGATTGTGGGGTAAGAATGATGTGCAATATCACTGTTCATTGGATGTTACTGCCATTGTCTGTACATTAAACCATACAGACATGAGATAGAAGGAAATGTGTAAGAGTTGAAGGTCTGGGCAAGTGGAAGATGGAGAAGGAAATGTGTAAGTGTCGAAGGTCTGAGCAAGTGATAGATGGAGCTTTAAGTGACTAAAGTGAAAAGGGGGAATCCTGCAGCTCTGTAATATAGGGCCTGGATTCAGTGTGGGGATGTGATGAAGGCATGATGGGTATTGCTTGTAATTTTGGGGGAACAGATAGAAATTTTGTATGAATAATGCATGATGTGTTGTAGTATGTTGATGATATGGGGATAAGGGGTGGAATGTCCTGGGGTGACGTTATGATGCTTGTATATCCCCATTCATCTGTTCTGTGCCTTTAAGACCGGCACTGAAGAGTGGAAGTTTTGTTTGGGTTTCTCTTATCAGGACACAGAGACAAGCAGTAGACAGAGCTGGTTTTTTTTTACTTCCAGCTTTGGGCTTGCTGCTTTTGCTTGCTCTCTTTTTCTGCTCTTGCTTCTGCTCTGCTTTCTGCCTCTGCTTATTAGCTAGTTCTAGCTAAACAGTCCACATTGCTTCCTGGACTGTTTCTCCTCTCCTGTTCCTGTGACCATCTCGAACCTGCTCCGGACTGGGACCCGGGAACACCAAGGGTTCGGCTGCAGCGGCTGGCCCAGCACCGGAGGGACTGAGAACAGAGCAACCACCCCCGAAAGAGACTTTCTGATTTTGCCATCTTTCCCAGAGCGGTGTCATCGGGTATTTTTCATTTTGTGTGCTGGGGGGTGCGGGGCCAGTCAAATAAACAGGTTCTTTCCACCTCTCTCCCAGGAATTTTTTCCCGAACCGGTTGGGGGGAGGGGCCGTGTGGGTTTCGCTTTCTGGAGGGGCCCTCCTTTGCAGATTCTTTAACAAATTTGCCCTAAACCAGTACAGTGTCTTAGGTTGGAAATGGGTGTGTGTATTCTATTCCTATATGTAGAGTTATCTTCTGTTAATTGGACAGTTTTCTTTATCTCTTCCACAACCAATCCTCTCTCTGGGAAATATCTTCTGTTAATGTGCCATTGAGTCTCACTGCATGACTGATAAAATTACATCATCCCATTGTGAGATGCTGTGCCCAGGGGGAGGAGCCAGGCATTCCTACCTGGGTATAATCAGAGATTTGGAAGACCGCAGCCAGCCTTTTACACGGGATTCCCAGAGAAGCAGCTGCCTTTTCCACTGGATTCCCAGAGGAAGACCAGGCCCATCTACACCACCACTGGATCTTCAGAGGAAGACCACATCCTTCTACAGGATCACTGCTTCAACAGAACCATATCTGTCTCTCCAGGAGGATGGCAGCCACCATTTCAATTGGGTTGCTACCAATCCCCTGACCAACAGGGTGTCAGGCTATATCCTGACTCTGTCAGTGTTGTTTTGTATCACTGCATTGTTTATTTTATTCTTTTTTAATTTTCTTCCTAATAAAGAACTGTTATTGAAAAGACACCTGTCTTTTCAAACCAAGACAGAAGGATTTGGGAAAGCAAATCACCTGAGAAAATATGATTTCTTTATTATTTTGGGAGAGTAACATGCATCTTAGTAAGCTGATGGACTTTCCAGCATGCCTAACCTGTTTCCAGAAAGTCATTACAGAATCCAACTGGTGCTTGAATGTGTTGTTTATTTTGGGCATTACTGTCCCTCTGGCTTTCCCCTCTTCTTCCATGTTGTCTCAGCAATAAAAAGCCCTAGTTGTGGGACAGTTTTGCCAGGAGGAAGAATAAGGATCACAGGCACGCAAAGCTGATTTCCTTTGTTCATCATGCTTATAAGGGGGAATAATAGAAATTGCTATCTTAAAATTAACATATATCATACTAGAAGCTTCTGATTACAGGACTGGACACTAGCAAAATTCTAGCTGTGCTCAACAGAACAAGGTATTTTACTGAAAGGACCTAAGGGATTTTTCTCTTGGTAGTTTTTGTTTGGTTTTTTTTTTTTTTTTTTTTCCCCTCCCAAGATCCTTCTAAGATATAAGAGAGGTCTGATCCTGAAAACAGTTTAGCCCAGATACATGGACTTGCATTTTCTGGAGCTGCAGGGACAAACCCAAGGAGTTCCTACAATGGCAGACAGTGAACTTTCCCTGAAGCATCTTTCAGGTAACCAGTTAATTAGGTATTATGGTCACAGGGCTGAAGGGTGTGAGTGTATACAAGAGCAGGAAAGTGGGACACCGTGAAAAGCACTGGGGGGTGGGAGAGTGAACCAGTCAGAGGTAATCTTGGGGCAGTTTGATAAAATGTCTGAATCTGAACAGGCTGATATAAACCTTTGTGTAGCTGCTAAGCTTCCCCACTTCAGCCAATACACATGAGAAGACTTTGTTGCAGACTGAGAAAGCTTTTACCTGTCACAGGTGAGACGCACGTAAAGAACCTGCTGGTGACTCTTGACACTTTCTGCTCGAGTTTGCGGACCCCGGTGATCCTCTCCCCTCCCTGGAGTGAGGCGAGCGGTCCGGAGCCTCCAGCATATCCCAGCGGGGGAGGGCAGCGCCCCAGAGGCGCGGGAGCTGGCGGGGACACCTGGCAGAAGCGACATCGGGCAGAGGGGACACCCGGCACAAGTGACATCCACTGAAGGTGACACGCGGCCGTGGTGACACCGGGCAGATGTGACATCCTGGCTGGGGAGGGCCGGGGGAGCTGCGCTGCCCCTGCGGTTGTCCCGCCGCTCCCTGCAGAGCGTTCGGGGACCGCAGAGCAGGAATGAGGAGCTCCGGCTGCGCAGCCGCCACCGCCCCGGGCGTCCCCCTGGGGCTTGGGATTTACTCCTGAGCCTGCTTCCAGGGACCGGTCATCTCCCCAGTCTGCGGTGACCCCCTCCGGCCATCTCCCCTTCCCCTTCCTTGAGCATCCCCGTGCTGGCGGAGTCACATGCTTGGTCTTTGATGCCTTTAATCCCACCCTCAGCGCCCGAGAGGGAGGAGAGAAATTCGCGGAAGAGAAGTGAGCCACACGCCGAGAGCAGGATCCCGGCGGGAGCGGAGCTGCGGGAGGGAGGGAGGCGGGAGCGGCCGTGAGGGGCTGCCCAGCGGATCGGGTAAATCTCCCGCTCGGATCGGGGAAATGGCCCGCTGGGATCGCGCTGTCCCGGGGGAAGGCTTCCCCTTCCCCTGAGGGGGATAAGGGGGCGGGCGGTGCTCCGAGGCTGGGGGAACGGGGAAAGGGGGGCCACGAAGTTATGGCTGATGAGCAGCCACAACTGCTCATTGGGGCTGGGCTTGGCTGCTGTGGCTGCGGCACCCGAGCCGGCAGGGAGGTGGAAACCCTCCAGGGATCGAGGAGATGTTTCTGTGCTTGCTCCGGGGATATGCCTCTACATGGTGACGAGCGAGGACGAATGGCCGGAGCCTGGCCGCGCCTCAAGAAACGGCCCCTCCCTTAGGGGAGGTGAGTGGAACTCTCAAGGGAACGGGGAAAAGCCAGCCAGCTTCTACCCTGAGCTTGGTGCCACCCGGAGCAGCCCTCGCCTGAAGTAGAAGCGTGGCCAGAATCTTTCTGGTCTAAAATCCGGGCAAAGAGCTGAGGACTGGGTACACTTAAATGCCCTCCGTGTGTGTCTGCAACGAGGGCAGAGAGTGGAGGTGGGATCAGCTTTTCTTATCTAACGCCCTCTCCTCTTTGACCATCCCCACTGAGGTAACTGCCATTAATCCCGGTGCTTTACGGGTCACCTTGTGCTACCTGGCAGCTCTCCCGAAGGGAACGAGGAGCACCTAAGAAACCCAATGGCCGAAGTCGCTGACATTTAGAATTAAAGGCTGCTGAGGAAATCTGCAGTTGTGCTGTGATGCAGCAAAACACGAAACGATGCTGGTGTACACTACAGGTTCCTGGGCTGGCTTCTCCCCTGCAGTCACTGAGAAAATAATTTGTGTATAACCATTAGAGCACATCAGGTTCAGCAAGCATTTGCCAGCACAAAAGCAGGAGGAACACCCTCCTGCACATGTGAAATCTGCTGATTTCTTGTCTGTCCAACAAGGGTATTACTAATTGTACCACGGATTATTTTTCAGCTCCTGCATTTACCTCATTCTCTCCCCTTGGGGCTCAAGCAGATCACCAGGATCCCCCAGAACCAGGGCATTCCATTCACCACGCCTTTCCGTGCAGGATAAACACTCTGGTTCTTGCGTTGTGGGGGGAGGGGAGGAAGAGGGTGTATATTCCTCGGGCACAAGTGGTGAATACAGGGAAATCAGTAGTTTAACAATAGTAGACAGTCTCTTCAAAGAGGAATGCTTTTTATCAATATGATGAAACACTTCTCTTTCAAACAGAGCTTGAATCAGAATACTGTGGCTGTTGTCTTGTACAGTTTTGGATTTTTATTGTTACATAGACCCATCCCAACTGGAAATTTATGGGTTTGTCATCAAAGACCTTTGTTCGCAAATATTCTATTTCCTTATTCTTGTGCTTTATTCTTCACAGTCATAAGCAACAGTAAAGCTACAACATCTGCAGTGTTAGCAGCCATCATCACATCCGTTTCCTTTTCTCTCCCTGCATTCTTACACCCACAACTCTTCTGGCACAGGTGAATTTTTAAGAGAATTCATCATTGTGGGAATAACAAAAAGGTGTTATTAATGATTAGATGATGATCAAATGATATTTAATGATAAACAAGTTGCAAATGGTGATTAAGGAAAAATTCAATTATAATTTAACAATGATTTAACAATAATTAATAATTAAGCTGTAATGAAATGGTAATTGAACCGTGTTTTAGTTTCTGATTTCAACAATGATTTAAACCATGATTAGATTCTGCTACTTACTTCTACACCTAAAGCTATAGCTGGATATATAAATGTCATGAACATGCATAGGAAGTACTTGTAGAAACTTGTTGGGATTGCTGGGGTCCTACTGACACAGAGAGGGAATTTCAGTGACAGAGTCACCAAGTTGGTAAGGACCTTAATTTAAAGCTGCTGTGGGAGGGGAACTTCAAGCATTTCAGTTTAAAGCCAGGGCTAGCAAGAGAGGCCCAGAACACAGGGAGGGATCACAAGTCAGCAGGAGGGCACCTGAATGGCAGCACAAAGGAATTCCAACCACTCCAGCCACTGCTCTGCCTTCATCAGAGTCCAACTTACCTGCCTCTGTGCAAAGGCATGGGGAATGAATCCAGGAAGCTGGAGTCACGGGCACACCTGCAGGGCTGGCAGCTCCTTGGCATCATGGCAATGTGCTGGGGTGGCTCCTGAGGCTGCAGTGGTGGAATGGAAGGATACAGAATCTCTAGCAAGGACAGGTGGAGGAGATGAGGAGGGGTCACCCTCTATGCCAGTGTCCAGCTGGAGTGAATGGAGCTCTGCCCAGGGATGGATGAGGAGCTGTCCAACAGATGATGAATCCGCATTAAGGGAGGACAGGGACAAGTGACTTTATTGTGTGGGTTTGCTACAGGTCACTGCACCAGGACGACCAAATGGATGAGTCCCTCTATAGAAAGACAGACAGACTCTTGTGATCACGAGCCCTTTTTCTCTTGGGGCACCTCAACTCCCTGTCACACCTACCAAAATCACAGACAGCTCTCCAAAGTCATTGCCTTAAGTCTCTGTGCTTAGCTATTACCTTGCAGACCTCTTCTCAGGCTGCTCTCCACTCCCAGTTCCATCTGATCTGACTACTGGATAGCAGCAGAGGGAGCACTGCTTTCCCATGGGATTGCCCTGCAGGGAGGCAGCCAGGTGAAATGGGCTCTGTGCATGTTTATGTGACAGAGGAAAATCAATATACATGAGAAACAAGACAGAAGTTGGGGAAATATCTGTAGTGAATATATATTGAGTTCACAGACTCTTTCACTGGTGGCATAGTCTTATCCTCTTATTTCAAAAAAAATGGGCAGTGTCATTCACCTGCCACAGCTGTCCTTCACTTAGTGCAGTAGCTTTCAAACTGTGCTTCATGGATCTCTAGGGTTTTATGAACAACCTGTAAAAGTTAACTACAGTCTGATGAGGAAATCCAGCCTATGAGGAAATTTACATTCCTGTTTTAACTCTGCAGTTTCCTGTGTTACCTAATTGGTCACGGTTACACCCTGCATATTTGTGCATTTTTACTGTTCCAATTGTACTTAAATTCCATCTCCTTGGACAGAAGAGGTCTGTACATTCACTGACAGGCCTTGAAGAATGGCAAGTCAAAACAGACAGCAATGCCTTAAATTTCTATCTCATGCACCGCATAATATTTGCAAAGGGCCAAGTCCTCTGCCCCTCTCTAGCCACTTCTCCTACACTTCAAGCTGTCATTAATCTGTTAACTGTGACAGTGTTACATCTTTAGTACACAGATCATAAGAAACAAAAGTTCTAAGGGAGCTGAGAGCTTAAGTGCAGCAACCCCTATCTCTGCCTGGCTTATCTGATGATAAGATGACAGATGCCACTCATCATCTATGAACAACAAAAGAACAATTGCTTTCAGCAGTGCTTGAGGAGGTGAGAGATATATTTGGTACCTGCCAGTAAAATGCAATCAAACAGCTACTGGTCTCTTACCATTAAGGTTCCTCTGAATGTTTTTTATCAGCTCTTGCTGGGATGGTTGTATTTTCTAGGGAGCCCAGCTCCCAGTTTGACTTGGAAGTGCAACAATCAGATCTGTGGATGCTTAACTTCTGCTGGACACTGGTGTTGTCAAGGGAGGCCTGACACATTGCAGGAATATTATCTGGCACCTGACCTACTAAAAGCTGTCAGAAAAACAAGAGGAATTGCAGATGAGAAAAGCTGGCCATCTGGCCCAGTAATAGGGATCAGCTCATGGCAGGGACCTCAGGTTTTGGAATTTGAGGATATCTGTACAGTCCCTGTCAGCATGCCCATATGTTACAGGAGATCTCTTTGGCTCCTTGGGAAGCTTCCATTGGCTCCCTCAGATTCGAGCAGCACGTTTGTCACAGCACCACAAAGGCCTTGTCTCTGCCAGAGAGGGTTCATCAGCAGGGGAGCTGGCCCTGAGCTGGCAGCTCTTCTGCATGGTGTTAGGCTGGGGTGTAGAAAAGCTGTTCACACAAAGGTTTCAGCTTGGGTGCTACTATAGGATCAAAAGTGTAAGGTACCACTTGTGTGAGCACCATTACTCCCACCACTGCTGTGGCCCAGCTGGAGCTGTGACAGCCCGTGACATTTCCATGACATTTTCCAAGACCTGCCTTTGTTTCCCTCTTTCATCCCTTTGTAGAGAGGTGACTCTATGGCTCTGACCAAATGACTTCATCCAGCTGTTTTTATGTTAGGAAAGAAATGGCTTTTACCACTGACACTGAGAAGAAGTGTAGATAGGCCAAAAAGAGTAATTTAATAATGTAATTGTACAGGAATAGTTGTCTCTGTCTCTGTCTCCTGGTGCAGGAAGGAGAAGGCAGATGGTTTCTCTTAGATCAGCTATCCAGGAATCTAAAAATTTACATCTTTGAAACATATAGGAAACTTTGTTCCAGGAAGACCTCTCTGTGGAGAGGAGTTTGGAGCAGACAGAAAGTCAGCTTTCTCTTTTAAAGCACAAGCACAGCAGACAGTGCTCTACACCCCAAAGAATGCATTATTTATTTTTCTACTCTCCTCGGTGTGCAAAGAGGTGAGTTTTCCAGAACAGTTTAATTCAGCCAAGTAATTAGGGGACTAATGAAGATATGATATAGATTTGGAATTAGGTGCTTCTGGATGGAATCTTCATCATGATAATCCAAGAAAAGAAACAAGCCAAACTACAGCTTTATATCACCACAGCTTCTAGTCGTGTTTAAGCAGTGGCTCAGTTCTTCTACACAGGACATATGTAAATGTGGCCTCCATTGCAAGTGTTTATATGGTTGCAAAGTAGTTATTATTCAGGTTTAATAAAGTGGGGGGTTTTTAAGGCACTATAAAATCCAAACCTGATTCTTCCTTTTCTCCTCAGACTTTTTTTTTTTCTGTCTGAAATGCCACTTGCATGAAAAACAAACAAGATGTTTTTCCCCCTAGAAAGGGAAAAAATGAAAATGACAGTACAAAGATCTCCTGAAAGGAGTATCTCCTCTGAAGTCAGAACCATCCTAATAGCTGGAAAACAGCCTGAGCAGAAACTCTGGATTGAAATCCTACAGATAAGAGAAAGCTTCACCTCTGCAGAAGTAAGAATTTATTAATCCATATTTTGAACTCTGAGGTTCCCAGTGTTACAGACAAAAGGTGTGAAGGAGATCAGCCTCTTCCCTCTCTTCTAGATTTTTCAGCTTGTTTTTCACATTAACTGCAGTATTTGACCTGCTATAGTACATTCCTGACCATTTTTAGCCTCTGTGGTTATTTCACTGCCCAGTGAAAACAGACTTTTCTTCAGCAGACAGAGTGACAAAAAGCCAGTGTGTCTGTCCATGTGAGTGTGAACAGCTCAGGCAGCAGAGGAAGATGTGAAGAGTAGCAGTAGTGTCTGTGTATGATTACTGTTTTCTTGAGGCTCCCTGAGTTGCAGAGCCAGAACAAGAGCTCTAAGATCTCGAATTCTGTTACTGGTGAAGTCAGGGTTAAGTCATAATGCTTGGAATTATGACAGTGATTGGATGGCTGCATGGGTGGCTTCCAGTCCTGTGTGCTTTTCCAGAGGAAACTGGAAAAGGAGGTACCTCCACAGAGGGTGGTGCTCACCTTCAGCGCCTCACTGACCCTGCCTTGAGCCGGGAGCTGGGACACCAGCAGGTGGAGTCCCCACACCACTTTGCCAGCACTGCCGGGCTTCGGACTCAGTGTGAGTCTGGCTGCAGGGACCTGGGACATGAACAACAAGTTCAAGGGTTGCAGAAGAGCAGGATGTCAAGTGAGATCTTGTTTGATTTCATCTCATGAGGCTGCAGCTCCCCCAGCTCTGATGGCCACTAGGGAGGACAGGACAACCATTTTTCTCTCTTCAGTAGAAGATGGTGTGAGGGAAGGAGGTCTTCCTTGGGTGAATGCTATCATCATAGAATCGTAGGATGGTTTGGGTTGAAGGGACCTTACAGAACAGCTAGTTCCAAACTCCCTGCCCGATTCCACTCACTTAATCAGGTTGTTCCAAGAATTATTAATGAAGAAATGCTCAAAGAATTCTTACTAGTGCTTCAATATATATCCCAAGATCTCATTGCCAGCTCATAGGTTTTGTAGCTCAGAGCTTCAGCATAGCTGGAAGATGGAAAGTAATCTTTATTTCCTGAGAACTAAACTACCTTCCAGTCTTCCTTCATCTCCTTTTCCCACTGGGGTCCTCACTTTCAAGTTTGGAGGCTTGCTCAGAGACAGTGATGTTTGTATCAAGAGAAGGCTCGACAGTGTGAGCTGTAGAATATGATTCTGCATGTTTGTGTTCTCTTAATGCTTGTGACAGGTTAGCTGGAAGGCCCAGGATTCTGGGTGAATACATGCATTTAAATGCCAGATCTTTGCATGGATTTCAGGTCTTCACATCCTGAATCCTCAGGACTTGGATCTAGCAGCTGAAGTGCAGCCATCACCTTTAAGGCCTTTACAAGGTTCACTGATGCAATTCAATGCAGCATTTTTGCAACAGGATTGTGTAACAAGACAGGAAAAGAAAGCTATATGGGAAGAAGCTGCAAATTCTCATGCAGCAGCATGTAAATTTGTTCTCAATTTAATTACTCTAAATCTTGTCTTGAGCCCTAAGAGTGCACAAACACTTGTGATTGTTTGTGCCACAAAGATGCCACAATCTACATAAGGATGGTTTGAGATCTCACAGCATGAACTGCCTGTTTACTAACAAATATTTGGAATAACTCTTGTATATTTTGCATTAATCTTGTTAAAAGGCCTTTCATAGATGGTTGTCACATTCCCATATGGCAAGAGGAAAAGGTTCTCCTAATGGTAAAAACCAGCAAATCTGTGACCTCTGTAAAGAAGGCAATTCTGAAGTATCCCCAAAGCCAGACTTTGCTCCATGTCCTCCAAGTCTTTTCTTATACAAGATCCATTTTTCTGAGACAGAGGAGAAAAGCCATGATTTTTTCCATCTACCCAACTTTGCTTATGCTGCTTCAAATGACAGTGTAGAAAAGGACAAAGAATAACATTTGATTGAACCACCATTTGATGATCAGAACTTTCTGAAGGCAGAAGGGTAAAAATTGGAGAAACTGCGCTGAACACCCGGTGCACATCCAGTCATCTCAGAGAAGGGAACATGAGTACCTCAGTTCTTAGGGAGAGGGAATAGGAAATTAAAGGGAGAATGAGACAACCAATTAAAAGTGAGACTACTGACAAAAGAGAATTCATCTGAACAACCTAACTGCCCTGATTTTGGGTAAGCTTTTGTCAGCCAGGCTGTGAGGTCTTCAGGGCAGCCAGAGAAGCAGATATGGAAAAATCTAACTTTGGTGAAGGTGGATATTTGCTTAAAGTGAATCTGTATACAAAAGTTATTACATATTTATGTGAATACTTCAGTTTAAAATTGAAAGCATATACTTCTGAATTGTGTACTTTTAGATAAGGAGTCAATGGCTCAATTGCAACATGTTCATGTTGCTGTGCCCATGTATTTCACAGGGTCTAGTGAGGAGGAGACATCTGAAAGAAACAGGCACGCATATTACCCTTAACATACACAGGCTCTTAGTGAAGTAAATTGGTGTCTTTGTTATATGGTTTCACATTTCAGGGAGGAGAGTGTAAAAAACCACATTTGAAAGTGTGTGAGCAGCAGCAGGGAAGTATGTATGTCTCCAAAGAGGTAAAAGTTTTTCTCTCCAATATATGCTAGACTAAGATACAGGAATTCTGGCTTTGCTTCGTGGCTGTGATCTAAACATTGTTATGTCACTGTCACCAGAGAGGGGTACCTAACCTTTAACAGAAAGGGATTTACGCACATCCTGCAGCCACCTTGCCTGTTGTTACATATTTGAAGCACAGTAACAAACACACAAAGTCCTTTCGAGCTTGATTAGATCAGAGTTCCTATGTGCTAAGAAAGCCTTAGCGGTCCTTTGCTGGAAATTAAGTTTGGCTCATCTGTCCTCAATGTCCCAGGACTATTCTGTGATGCCTCCACCATAAGGGATTATACAGGGCCTTGTATTTTAGCTTACTCAGAGACTAGTCCCCTGCTTTCTATTTTCTCTGTCAGTTCCTCTTTCACTAACCATCTTTTTTTCTTCCTTTCTGGGCTTGGACAACCTGTGCAGGTTTGGCAGCAATGGCCCCAGTGGTATCCTGCAGTCCAGGGAGAAGGATGCATTGGAAGTGAAGGATCGAGGGCATGAGCAGTGCAGGAGTACCCTCCTTCTGCAGCAGTTATGTTCCACCGAGCCTGGCAGCTCTGTGGGAAGTGGTGCCGTTGGTCCAGCCCTTTCATCCATCTCCTCACCCTGACTGTGGTGACTTTTGGTGTGCTGGCACCTTTGATCTGCCACCGGCTCCTGCACTCTTACTTCTACCTGCGGCGCTGGCACCTGAACCCCATGAGCCGGGAGTTCCTGGAGCAGAACCAGCAGGAGGGCCAGGATGCTCTCCATTACTTTGAGAAGATGCAGATGCCAAACACTTCCGAGGCCTACAGCAGTGACACCTTCCAGCCCTTGCTGCTGATCACCATTATCACTGTGCAGAGGCAGAATGATTTCCACTACGTCCTGCAAGTGGCCTCCCATTTCCACCGCCTCCTCCAGAAATGTGGGGCGCGTTGCCAGAGCCACCGCATGCTGCTCTGTAACGTGGAGTCGGACCCCAGCAGCCATCAGGATGTCAGGCTGCTGAGCAGCCTCTTTCCTACAGTCAGTCGTGATAGAACTGGAGAGAATCCTGACCCCAGCCTGAACCAGTTCGAGAAGGAGAAGCAGGACTACATCTTCTGCCTGGAGCAGTCACTGTTGATGTACAGCCCAGAGTACATCCTCCTGGTGGAAGATGACGCCGTGCCAGAGGAGGAGATATTTTCTGTCTTGCATCACCTCTTCTCGGCCCGGTTCTCCAAGCCCTACCTCAGAGACGCTCTCTACTTCAAGCTGTACCATCCTGAGAGGCTCCAGCGCTACATCAACCCCGAGCCCATGAGGATCCTGGAGTGGCTGGGCCTGGGCATGTTCCTGGGGCCGGTGCTGAGCTGCGTGTACTGCTGGGCTGCGGGGCGGGCGGGCCCCGGCTGGTGCCTGGTGGCGTTCTTTGCCCTGTACAGCATGGCGCTGTCAGAGCTGGTGGGGCGGCACTACGGGCTGGAGCTACGCCGCCTGCACCCCGCGCTCTACAACGTGGCGCCGGCCAGCGAGTGCTGCACACCTGCCATGCTCTTCCCCGCTGCCTCCGCCCGCCGGGCCTCGGCATACCTGCGGGGGCTGCGCTGCCGCCGGGGCTTTGCCAAGGACACCGCCCTCTACTCGCTGCTGCGGGGCAAGGGCGAGAACGCCTTCGTGGTGGAGCCCAACCTGGTGCGGCACGTGGGGATGTACTCCAGCCTCCGACTGAACAGCGACCCGAAACTGCTGTGAGCCTCTCCTGCCTTGCTGCACAACCACAACCAGCGCACTCGCCATGGGGCAGAGGGACAGTGTGCAAACTTGGAGTTTGTGCTGCTTGTCAAAAATAACTCTCTCTAAAAGTACAAGTTTTCTTAAAAAATCAGCTTTTGTTCACGGAGACCCTATTTAATACGAACTTGGAACTGATGCATCACCATGCACTACCTGGGAGGGAAGTGGAGGATTCCAGCTTACTCTCCTTAGCCATTCCCAAAGAAAAGCGCTCACACCAACATGCACGGCTTTCCTGCCCACTCTTCCTGGACAGTGGTTACAAAAATCCTCACCTTAGGGCAGCAGAAATGTTGGACAAAGTGAATGTTTCAAATTTAAGCTAATGAGGATGGGAAGGCCTTATTTGCCCGTCCTTACTAAGGTCTCATCTCTGACCTGTCTCTGTTCCAAAGCTGTGGTTTTGAACAGACCCTTCAAAAGCAGAAGTGGTTTGCAGGAACTTTCCCACAAATTCTGCCTAGATTCTTTGAAGTTTTGAAGTCTCTTTAGCTACTGTCTCCCTATCTGCACCTCCAACACTTCCGCTTCAACCAGAGGCTCTTAAAAACAAAACCTCTGCTACTTCATTAAGGGTCACCTCTGAGAGTAGGGATCAGAAAACAGAATCACAGCCACTGGTGTCACACAAATAGGCCACAAAGGCACATTTTCCATTGATACACAACACACATTGTACACAATGATTGCTCTGTTGGTCGGGATCATCACTCGTTGTACTGGATCCATTAAAAGAGGTCTTGTCAGCCATTGAGTGAACTTAGACATTCAACATGAATTTACCTTGACTGTCCCTCAGCAGAGAGGCAAAGCAAAGATTCAGTCAGGTGCTGTTTTGCAGGATCCTTGTTCATTCTGGAGCTGTAATTCACAGCTCAGCTGGAGTGGTTCATTCACTGCTCCTGGCAGAAAGCAAAATACCTGTGGGAAACAAAGACAGCTGTTCACAAGAGCAAGCAACAACAGCACAGCACATCAAGGGCCACTCTGACAGTGACCATGTCTCCTGGTTGTTGGGCATGTGGGAGAGGTACTTTGCACCAGGGCTGTGGGCACAGTTTAATAGAAAACCTTGCAGATGACAAGAGACTTCATACTGAAAGAAAACAGGCAAAAATTAGGTATATCTGATGAAAAGCCTACTTTGGCTTTAGTTAGCTTTGAATCAAATTCATTTAAAGGTGGCATTTGGTTGAACTATTTTAAAAACCATATTCCTTGCTTTGGAATGAACCAAGAAAATATTTTTTGTTGAATTTAATCAGTGGGGGTTGTTTGGTTTTTTCTTTTTGGTAACGGACAGGCTCTGCTTTGGATTTTCTTGTCCCAGCTCTCTCCCAGGTGATTTATGCCTTAAGCTCTCAACACGTCTGATTGTAGGTGAGAAATACCTAAAGCTCTTGAGAGATGAAACCAAAGAAAATGACAACCCTCCCTCTGTCAGCACGGTGGGCAACAGTTACACAGCACAAAGGCACAGTGCAGGCTAGCTGAGAAACAGCATCGCAGCAGTGCTCTCCAGTAATCAGCTGGATACCTTCAGAAAATCTTTGGAAATTAGAGTGAATAAAAACTGCCTGTGGGTTCCATGCCATTCCAAAGGCCGGGCCTTTAGGCCTTCTGGCAGAAGACACCAGGAAAATGGCACAGGCAAAACCACATTTTGTTCCCAGCCACTGGAAGCCCTGGAGATGCCAGGGTAGTCACACAGTGGCAGGTGGGCAAATCTCTCCTCTGGCTTCACTGCAGTGGGGTTTGGATGTCAGGATTTGAGTGTCACTGTGTATTTATTCCACCAAGTGCCTGCACATACAACTGTATCTTCAGCTGTGAATGTTTCAGTGCTTGCTCTTCTCTCTTTTATGTCCTTGTACTGTAAAAATCCAGGACAGTGCTCTGTTCTTTCCATTCATATTCATTCTTGCAAAGAAAATCTCATAGCAAGAAATGGGACAGAAAATGGAAATAGGAAGAGGGGAAAGCAAGCAAGCAAGCAAGCAAGCAAGCAAGCAAGAAAGCAAGAAGCTGCATCCAGTTAATAAATGTTTTGTTGAGGAAATGATTTATCCATTTGTCTCAAAGTTATTTTCCTGTTTGTCCAGTAGTACTTAATTTGACGTTTCAAAAGTCCAAGAGAGGTCAATAATTTCACTGAGTCTCGTAGCTGGAAATTAAGAACATGAATTTGAGGCATCCCTTCTAAACCAGAAGACAATTTTCATGGCATAAGAGGTGACAGAATTTGACTGCGAGACCAAACAATGTGCAGAGGTCTCAGGGCTTGAACTTGCCAGTGTGAGAGTTTCAGATAAACCAGCTGAGAAGAAACTCCTTTGTGCAAGAAGCAGGTTAAGAAATTCTTTATGTCCTTCTGGGACAATTTCCTAAAGTGCACAACTCACCTTCACAACAGAGGTGCTGCTTTGCTGAGCCTCAGGAAGCTGTTCTGAGTTACTCAGGTACTTGCACAGTGCCCAGCCTGCCAATGGGGCATCCCAGGAAAGGCTCCTGCGGCTGCCTTCCAGTCTCCCAGAAGTAGATCGAGTCTTGTTTCTCTTTTCTGTGCTGCATGTTTTACTAGAAATTAGAAGTCAGAGAAGTCAGAACAGAGAATGGGAAGCTACTGTGAATTCTTAATTCCTGTTGGATTTTGTTCTGCAGTTCAGGCTAAAAATGCAGTATTCAAACACCCAAAAGCCTTTTCCCTCTCTTTTCTCTGAGTGGAGCTGAGCTGCCCCATCTCGGACTACAGAAGTTCAAAGCATGGTATTAGCTCCCTGACATGTGGCCTTAAGAGTTTGGTTTTCTTCACTTTAAATCAAGCCTAGTGTCTATTTTTGAAACAAAGAGTGTGGATTTGCTTGGGTGTTGGTTCATTCCCAATAGTTTGGAGACTTCAAGGCAGCAGCTGCTGCTTGCACAAGAGGAGTCTTTCTTGATGGGCCATCAGCAGGACCCAAGGCTTTACTGTCCAAGACAGTTCAGGTGGAGTTATTAACTTAAACAAAAACTACGTTCATTTCCAAAGTGTGTCCAACATAAGCATGGTGCAGGCAGAACACAGGGCATAAATTGACAGGTCTCAACTAGATTAGAAACCCAAGTGGATTTTCTACCTCCAGTAGGCATCAATGTCTTAGTGAGAAGGCACTGCATTTGAAGAGAGAAAAGCCTTCCTTCCTGTGGTGAGGAGCTGTGAATCAACAGATTGGGTATTTCAGCAGCAATTTGTCTGAATACAGGCTGAAATGTTTGGTAGGGTGGTTTTTTTGGAGATTTTTTTTTCTTTTTGGTTTTGGTGGTTTTTGATTAGTTGGTTTTTGTTTTTTGGGTTTTTTAAGTTAAATTTATTTACAAGCAATCTTTCCACAAAATAAATAACATTTTACAAAGACCCTATTAACAGTCTCTTCTTTCTGTGTCCCACTGTTTTCCTGATTGGCTGATCCATCTTTCCTTACCATATTTGACAAAGAAAGATACTTCTATGTTCATGCATTGGCACAGATGTTATAATTTTAATCCAACCCCACTCAAAGCAGGTCTTATTAGACCCGGTTTCTCAGGCCCTTCTCCAATCAAAGTCAAGGCATTTTAATTTACCTCAGGGACCTGAGGTAAAATCGAGCTCTGAGTGCTGGAATTTAACCTTGGCTTACTTTTCTATAGAGAGGGTACATATTTCACAAAATAAAAAAAGGTAATTTTCTGTGACAGACAGTTGTAATTACAAAGGCACTGGCAGTTTCTCTCCCAAAGTCAGAGTTTCATTTTGTGTATTTTCACACCAGCTTTACAGACATCATATCTGAATTCAGCAGATGGCAAGGCCCAACATGTGGCTCTGAATAATCTTCAGTAAAACACAAACTTGCCAAAAATGCATGGAGAATTAGGTCTCCATGGTCTGTGCATCTTCACTGCATGCCTCCATTCTGGAGTAACTTCATAATTCACTGATAATCTGTCCTGACAGCTTTGGCAGAATCCACCCCATCAGCCAGTTTATCCATGTGCCTACAGGCTAAGGGTCAGCCACATCAGTGTCCCTTCCCATGACTTTGTTCTTCATGGCAAGCTAGGAATGCCATGTTGGTGGCTAGGAAGCTAGGAATGACAGTGATTTTTAAATGTTGATGAGTATTTTATTGTTCTGTTTCTAAGCCTCTGGGCAGCTGTGTCTACTTTATCTTCGAATTTCTGCCTCAGTGTCCAGTGTTCCTAGACAGAAACCACATCTACAAATGGTCCTTTCAGCAAGCTCATCCAGTTCAGACATCTGCTGTGGTTTGCAAACAATGCAAATATTAACATGCATTAAAAGCACCTAATTGTGCTTTTTTGGGGCACAATGTGCTGCTCAGATAAACAGGTAATAAACAGTTAAATGTCTCCCTTTATAGAACCCAGGTGTTTGCCTTCTTGCTTTATTTAAAAACAAAATGTCAACAGAAAGGCACAGAGACCAGTGTCATTACAGCATTTACCTTCATGTCCTGTTACAGCTTTTACTCACAGCCTAGGAAAGTTGCTGCAGGCAGCTCAGTTTAAAGTTGTATCCTTGTTTGCTATACTCACTATTTAAATTAGTGCAAAGATCTGTGTTTTGATAACAGGAGTGTTGCGTGCTTGCCTTTTTTTCATTCCAGGTCATGATGCTTGTTGCAGCCCAGCTTGAAGTTGCACAGAATGCAGAACAAAATAAACCCTTCCTTGTGCAATCTCCTTGGTAGTTTGGGTCTGTTCTGCCCAACGCCCCCCAGCCCACCTGATGTACTTGTCTGCAAACTCTGCTGTGGAGCCAAAAATACAGGGGCATTTCTTCCAGTGGGGTTAACCAGCCAGGCTCTTCATACTGGGGGTGAGGGCTGTAGGTGACTGGGGAAAACAAACCACTTAATAAACAATACCTCTGATTAGATAGGGATGAACAAGCTGGACTTTGAGATGGTTAAGCAAGACTGCAGAGTACAGAAAACAGGAAACATCCAGCACAGTGTGGAGAGGTGGGTAGGAGGCAGACTCCACTCTGCTTGAGCCTGCTCAGATTAGACTTTAACCCCATCACGCAGGCAGCAGCCTCACAGGGCAACAGAGCCAGGTGTTTTTCATGTGGATGCATATTATTCTTGGACATCTTTCCAACTCCCAGTGTTTTTTTCCATTACATTTCCATCCATTTTACAGGTTTGACCACATCCAAAAGTACTATTTAATTTACTTAAGCGCAGAGAGAAGCTGTATATTTGCAATTTTTCTTGTGGTGACCATATAATCTCTGAAGTTGCTTCATCCATTTGTTTTTCATCATTATTTCTGAGGTGTACTACAATTTATCTCTCTCATTTGAGGTCATTTGAGTAGTTAAATGCAAAACATTATCAGAATTACACTGCTAGAAACACAATAAAATTCACAATCTGGAAAATCATAAGCAATTACAGTATTTTTATCTGTCTTTCAAACACGCTTTCTGTTGATTTTACTACATTTTATCCATCAGAACTTCACCTAAAATTTAAGTGCACAACTGTTAGATCCTTTGACAGCAAGGCTGGATATAACAAGGACAGCAATTAAATTATCAAATTCCAAAATGTAATGCCCACAAATTAATACATAAGTAATAACCCATGCCACATGTGAATAGAGTTTTCAATGGTCCTTAATATTTTTAAATGCATACTTCTATCAACTTCTATATGGGAATTCCGGATGAGAAGTTACCAGCAAAGTCTCCAAGACATTCAAATAGAAAATTCACTTATGTTGTAAGGCATTTCTTGTGTTTTACCCTAAGCAATCTCTTTTATAGCTAACTACTGCTTTCTATTTCTATGCTATAAAAGGCACAACAATGAACATTTAAGCTTTGTAACCAGTTGTGCATCTTGTTTACAGTGATGTTTCAAACGCAGCTATAGAGCTTTTTATATTGCAAGACTGTTTCCGTCAGCTCTTTCATGAACACATAAAAAAGCCATATGTGCAGAACTGCCCTCTGTATTTAGTTAGATATGTATTTAAGCAATCAATTCTCAGACATCCAAAACTGAAAACCAGCTAGTATTCCTTTCTCTAATAAATCATTATACACTTCACTAAAAAAGTGTACCAGCAATCACTGTAATAGTCTGCATGACCATTTTTAAAAATACAAAAACTGAGAGTAGTTGTTCTTTAGTGCAACTGACCTCCCTTCTTGTTCACCCTATCCTTATCCTTGACTGGGATCTTTGTCCTATGTCCTCCTTCCCATGCCAGAGGCTGAGGGGGATGAGGAACCCCAGGGCTGAAGAGGAGAGATGGTTCTGCCTGTGAAACTGAACTCCCACTGGGAGCTCAGCCTTCCTGGCCACTGGAAAGGTGTGAGAGTTGCCAGGTCTGCGATCAAACACTACCTCCACGAGACAGAATTACAGCTTGGATAATACACCAATTTTGGCATGGAATAGTTAGTGCAGGTAGTGATTTGGTACTTCTTCTGGGCCAGGTTAGTTGTTTGGTCAATGCAAGTGCGCTGCATACCACTCATGATGCAAGATTTTCCCCCTTGTTATTATTTAAGAAACCACACTACTATAACCTCATTTTTAAGGGGCACAGTTATCGCCAAAGTATGATTAGGTGTGATGGAAGTATGTACTTTTTTCCAGTGTAATTTTAATATCACTGTTATTTCTGCACAGTGTGGTCAGTGTGATGGGTCTGCAACCTTACAGCGACATCATCTACTATGATTCTTCATTCCATTTTCTGATCTGAAAAGGCTCTTGTTCCTAAATTAAGTGAAAAAAATAGGTGTCTTGTATATTCACCTTTTTTTCCCTGTGTCCTCAAAATCTCTGTGAGGACCTGTAATCCTGTGCTTGGAGAGCTGGATTGAATGGTTAGAAGGCCTGGAAAGGCACACACCAGCAATTATCTATCTGGAAATATATTTATATACTTCTGAAGAGTTAAGAATGCAAGGTGGGCTGCAGGGGATTATTTAAACTGTATCTAAATGTGTGACACTGTTTTTTTTCAAGAAAACTCCCAGAGATTTTCTCTAATAGCCTGTGAGGCCATATCACAGATGACATTGAGAATAAAACTTCCAAGAACTTCCTTCCTATATCAGCTTCTAGCCAAAGCAGGAACAGGACTCAAACTCTGACTTTGAGGAAGAAGACCACCATTACGGCACCTTCTTGGTCTCAAGAGGGTCTTAGATGAGATATTTAATTAAAAAATATTTTTACTCTATATTAGGATGCTTCTCTTGTGGTGGAGAAACTTTAATACACCATGGGGTTTGTCTCTCTGCTAGGATGGGAGAAATGGAATGTAAAGCAAACACTGTAAAGCAGGGAAGGCTTTATGTCCATGTCATGTGCCACAGCTTCCTTCAGCAAAAAAACACAGATCAGGAAGGGCAGCATGGAGGAAAACAGAGGAAGAGAAGCACGAGGCCTTTGACTGGACTGCACTGTCAGCTCCTTCAGAGGTTTCTCTGCTGACTGGCAGGCTCCTCAGGTTTCCTACAAGCACTGACCGCGGCAAGCAGCTGCACAAGAGAGGCGCAAGGAGGAAGACAGGGTTGTGGAGAGAGAAATCAGGGTCTCACCTTGTGAAGGCCAAAGGGTCACTGCAGCAGCCAAACAAATGGAGAAACTACGTCATTCTGCAGGCAAACACTGGGTCTCTCTGCTAAAAATGTGCCAATGTCCAAGGCTGCAGAGGGTGATGTTCCTGAGGGTATGACGCTTGTCCAGCAGTCCTTGTGCTATACTTCCCTCCAGGAGTACTGGTCTGCAGGATGGGGAGAAAAAAATTAAAGCAAATAATCAAACCTATAGGCCTTGAGTTGGTGAATGATTGTAATGTGGATTCATATAAACTGCAATGCTGATACACCATTTATACATCATCAGTATTTTTCACTAAAAAAATCTGCTAAGCAACAGAGAAGTTTTCACATCACCGCAATATGGGTGGGCATCTCAGTGGGATTAGGGGGGAAAATGTGGCTTGCAGCTGTGAACCTCAATGTCGGCATATGCAGTCTGACAATTATTAATTTCACAAGTACACTGTGTTAGAGAAAATCAGAAGTTGCATTAAACTTTATCATTAAACCTGATACTGTAGCATCACATTTTGCCTTTCCATATACCACCTGGAAAAAGAACATATGGTTCCATGCAAGACTTTCCAGTAAGGAAAAGCAATGTTAACACTTAGGAAGCCACTAAAATGACACCAGCTCATGCCAGTTAGGGATCTGTTGAATTGTTTCTGCATTTTGTTTTCTGCTCTTTCTTCCTGCAGTTTCCTAAGTATAAGCTTTCAGAAGATCTAACCCTAAATGATAAAGCTGTGCCCAAGATACCTGTAAGAAATTTCCATGGTTTCTCTTGTAGTTCTTTTTGGTCTGTTTTAGAAAGAGGAGGAATAATTTGAAATAACTGTAAAGCATCTCAGTTTTACTGCATGAATGGCTTTATATATACAGGGGAGGGGAAAGGGGAGGAACGGCAGGAGCACGACCAGGTCCCATTGGAGGTGTGTGGTGGTGGTCTGATAGCCAGTGACCGGCCTTGAGCAGTGACACGTCCCCCAACAGCTTGTGGGGGAGGAGGGACAACGAAGGAGTGGAGGGGAGAAAAAAAAAAAAGCCCCACCAAGAATTTTATAAAAGTTAGTGATTAGAAGGACTGGGTCTCTTTGCCTGCAAACACCTCACCAGAAGCTTGTAGCAGCAGAGACACTGCCCACAAACAAGTAAGTATAATAATTTAATTTCTAGACTGTAAAGCTGGTACGTATATCAGCAGCTAAGTCCTGGTATGTTTATCTACAGTGGGCTTGGAAGTTGTTCTTGGTTTTGTTTTAATTTTTTTTTGTTTCAGGAACAGCTTGTGAGAAATAAGCACTCAGCATTCTGCAGTGGTTTTCTAAAGTGATCCTTCTGCTGCTAACATTGGCTTTCTAACTTAGCTTAGTCACTCAGAACTCCTGGAGTGAGTGAGTGAATCCTCTGCCTAAGGGGACTAGAGCAATAACACACCCACATTGCTTTCTGTTGCTTTGTAGAGCAATAACATACCTGCATTGCTTTCTGTTGCTTTTTTTTGGTGTTTGTTTTTGCTTGTGGTGTACATGAATTTCTGTTTTGCAAGGAGAACAGAGAATGACTGGAGAAGGCAGCTGGTCCTGACCGACATCAGTGCTGACAGAAGTGCAATTATGTGTGTTTGTTGTGCAGCCTCTTCTGATAAGTTTATTTGGCAAGGAGGTATAAGATGCAGTGCAGGAAAACAAAGTCTGTTCTTGCATCTGTATGCTGTAACCTTTCAAGCTGTGAACAGCCAGCTTCAGGAAACTGCTTGACAAACTCAAATCCTCACTGAATCTGTGATCTTCTATCACTTATTCAACTGTCCCATGTGCTTACCCAAAACTATTTAGTCCGCCTGAGACTCTCACCACTACTTCCCACAGCCTCCCCTGCTGGCAATACAAGACTTGAATTCTCATGCAAGTCTAAAAGCAATTTTTTACCTTTTCTGAGAAAAGTCCAGCCCTGAAAGAGAAGTAGCTTCTCCCTAATAATTTTATAATTAAAATAATAAGGTGGCAAGAAGATTGTTGCTTCCAAGCAACAATCTTCTTGCCTCCTTAGCCAAATCTAGCCATTCTGAGTGCTCTGCACTGACGGCAGAGGACAGGTCTTTGAACATAACCTCCTTTCATAGTTGCTAGGGAAATGAAATAGGGATACATTTGTTCAGGGCTTGAGTATAGATCTGAGGCTAACACAGGAATCAGCACAGGGAACTTCAGATCTGCAGTTCCTCCTGCAACAGCAGGTTGAATCAAGGTCTCTAGACAGACCATGAGGATGGTAAAAAAAAACTCAGAGAGCAAAAAACAACCAAGCAATTTACCCCAAAGGACTGATGGAGATGGTGACATTAGCATGTCAGTCAAAATCATCTGCCTCTTTTTCTAGGTGACAGAAGTCTGAATATCTTTTTTTCCCATACCCTTGAGACTTCTCAGAATCCAGAAATGAAACATTTTGCTAACCCAAAACCTTTATCTCAGTGCAAAGATGATGAAAAAAACATTCTGTTCTTTCCTGAGAGCTCCTTCACAGATATGAAGAGGCACAACTTCCACCTTGACTCCTCAAAATAGGTACTCACAAAGAGTCACCGGGTAATTCAGGCTGAAAGGGACACAGGAAGTCTGTAGTCCAAGCACTCCTTGCCCAAAGCAGGGTTAGACATGAGGTCAGACCAAGGTGCTCAGGTCTTTATTCCGGTGGGTCTTGGCAACCTGCAAGGATGGATGCAGCCTTTTTTGTCAATCTGTTATATTGCTTGGCTGTCCTAACAGTGAAAAAAAAAATCTTCACATACAGTCTCAATCTTTTTAGTTACAGTTTGTGCCTGTTGTCTCTCCCTGTCCCATCACAGCTGCTTTGAAAAGCCCAGCTCTGCCTCTTCAATCACACTCTGTAGGTACTGAGCACTGCTGAGAGGTGCCCCTGGAGCCATCGCTGCTTGAGGCTGAACTAGATCCCACTCTGCTGACTTCTCCTCACAGAGCAAGTGCCACAGCCACTGACCTTCTCAGTGGCATCTGCTGAACTAACTTCAGTCTGTCAGTGTTTATCCTGTTCTGCGGGGGCCCAACACTTGATGCAGTACTCAGGTGTTAACTATGGAGTGCTGAGCAAAGGGGGATAACCTGTCTCCTCCCCTGGCTCTCCAGGCCAGACCCCTGCTCACACAGGATGCTTGGGCCTGTGCTGCTGGCCCTGTTCAGCTCGCTGCTGACAGGGCCTTAGACCATCTCCAAAGAGCTGTTCTCTCATCCCACTAGTCCTGGGGGAATGGCTGCCAGGACTCTGCACCCCAGGCAATGTCTGGGCATTTGTCTCTGTGCTCCTTTTGGCCTCTTCCCACCCCCATGGCCAGGCTCCTCTGGGTGGCTGCCCATCAATTAGACCTATCAAGTAGTCCTGCCAGCTGTGTGTCTTCTGCTACCTAGATAAGAATGTGCTCTGTCAGCAGGATGTGCCCGAGCTTGCCCAGGCATTCACACCCCCCAGTTTTCCTCACGCCTAAGGAACCAGACTTATTTAATGGAGCTTCTCACAGAGAAGTGAGGTCAGTAACCACAGATATTCACTGCAGTGAAAATGTAAGGTCCCTAAGTCATTGTGTGTCTGTCTCCTCTAAGCATACAACTGTAAAAGAGAAGTACATTCAGTCAGGCCAACACTGTGCCTACATGTGATAGGTTAAATTATTGAATACTTTTCATTGTCCCTACCAACTGTATTTATCTGTTTATATATTCAGCTGCTTCTTCTTCAAACCCTGTTCTTTGAAAGCAATTTTCTTGTGTGCAGAGTTTGTATTGCTGACTGTCAGAGATGATGCTGAAGGGATCTGTTTACTAGTAATTGAATAGGAAAAAGCTACATGTGTGGGATACAAGCCGTAGTCTAAAACTTTGGACCTGCACTTTTGGAACTAGTTTTATAAAAGAAGGCAATGCAGAGACCCAAGAGAAAAACTTCAGAGATTCTGACCCAGTCTTTTCGCATCTGCAAACTGGGACTCAGGTGACATTTTATGTAAGATTAGAAGATACCAGTCAAAGGAGGTTCTTGAAAAGAAAAAATGCCAACGATTTATTGAAGTTTCTAAGATTATTGGAAGCAAAATGTAACATTGTTCCTTCTGCTATTCATCTTCACTCTGCTCTTTGGTTCTCACTATTAATATTAATAGGATCAAGTGCTTGGGCTGCCATCACGCATTTCCCCTCAGGCCTTCTTTCTTATGGTAGCTGAGAGAAACCCAAGATTTCAGCATTACAATATTTACTTTTATAACTGTGCTGTCCCCTGCTCCCACACCCCCACCTCCTGCTGGCCAGAGGATGGGGGCTGAACAATAAATTTGTTTGCTTAAGGAGCTATTGAAGCCTGATAAGCACTTCAAGTAGCTACAAAACTGGCAGGGTTGAGCAGTTTTATTCTTTTGAGGTTCTTTTATAATTCTACTTAAAAAAAAAAAAATTAAGCAGATACTACAAAGAGTCTGTGTTGCATTCATGTAATGTAAAATATATGTTTTTCAAAAGATGTGAAATCACTTGAGCTTATGACACTTAGCCCACAGTCTAAAATGGGTAAATAAAAATAAAGCTGCTTGAAACACCTTAGTGGTGAGAGAACTCCCAGGTACTGTTACTGAGATCACAATTCACAAGAACCTTTTTCTTCCGGAAAAGTTGTCAATTTAAACAGATAAATCAGATAAAGACAAATAGGTTTTGTTCTTGGGAGACTAAACTGAGCTTTGCAGCTCTGGCAGCCTGGGCAAAACTGTTTTTTTCTCAGGACTTGTGCAGTGACAAATCCAGCTCTTTGACGGGATATAAGGATGGCAAAATTAATGCTTTAATGGATGTGCTGGGAGCTTACTCTTTACCAGTAAAGGCTTGGTTTGGCTTCATGAAATGTTACTGGAGTGTAAGGCTTCTCCACTCCCCTTCTGCCTGTTCCCCTGCTCAGAGCAGGACTTTGCAGCAAGACATCCTTTCTGAATGCAGACATGAAGATTCTCAGAAATTATTCTTCTCATGAAAGAATCACAGAAAAATAAAATCCTAAATCAAGGGTACTAGAACATTCTGCACCTTTGAGCTATTATAAGGTTTACAATTGTTCTTTTGCCCTCATTTCTTCACCGTTTCAGCTAGAAACACTAGCCTTTTATTCATCCTTATAGTTCAGCAGAGTAGCTGGGAACCGCTTACCATGGCCCTGAAGATAATTTTGGGGACACTTTGGGCAAATCTCCACCTGCTCCTTCACACTCAGCATGATACTTGCATAGAAATTGGAACTAATTTGCTGTCTTCCAATTCATCATTCTGAAACCACACTTTGTTATTTCAGTCTCTCAGAGTTTTCACTTGGAACAGCATTATTCACTGAAAACTCATCTTTCCGTATTTTGAAAATTTGCCTTGCAGGCTGGTTTTGAGTGATAAGTGTCTCCTTGTTATCTTTAGGCAAACACTGGGAACAAGTAAGATAGAGCAGACATTGTTCTCATTGTTTATTGCATTGCTGGAAAGAAAGTGTACCCATCATAACACGACTGGAGCAACTGGTGATCCTGCAGTCCAGCCAGCTGAATTCAATGTTACCTGGATACACCTCCTGGTGCTGTAGCCCAGCTCCAAACTACAACTCTAAAATCCCATCCCTGATTTAGCAGTTCATCAGCTCTGACCTTGGACAAGATCATATTTTTGCCAGAGCACAATTTCCCAGTCTCCTCCACAGAGGCTCTAAACTACTGGAGTGATTCCTTATAATTTTGCATAATGACTTATTTAACAGTGGTGTGGTTGTAACTGAGGTGCTCATCACCAAACTATTATTACAGTAATCACAATAACAAGCCAGTTTCCTCTTTAAAGACAAATCCAACACAGAAAGCAGGTGAGGGATAAGGAGAGTTGTAGGTGAATTGAAGTAGCTTATGCAGCATATTGTGCAGCATAAACCATAGATTTTCAAATTCTTCTGGGTGAGCTGAAAAGGCCAAGAGCTGGGAGTGATGGAGCTGTGACCACCACAGTAGAGGGATGGTTCCCAGAGCTCTGGCCATAGGCTGACAGACAGAGAGAGGAGCTCAGCTAAGCCTGTTTCACCAGGACCACAACAAGAAGGCATTTCAGCCCTTTGAAAAGCAGGGAGCTCTCTCTAATTTGACTAAGTCTTGATCCTGCACTCCTTCATCTTCCCTCTAAACCTAAAATGACTCACTCTGTGCTAAGCTGCACGTGAAAATTTCCAGGCTCAGCTGGCAAAGAGGCAAAGCAGACTTGCATCTGACTGGTCTGTGCTGGCAGACAATGCCACTTGAATCTTGCAGGATAACATTACCAGTACCAAAGTACCTTCAGCTATAAATCAGGGACATGAATTTACAGCTGTTACCATACTCTGATGGCATTGTTGCCAGAAAATTTTGGCACCATTTGACATGCAATTCAGAACTCTGTACCCTATCATGAGTAGCAGACAGACTCTCCATTGTTTCTCCTCATAGTGCCCTTCAGCAGGAAGGATAAGACAAGGATTCCCTGGCAACACAGCATGTGTGTCCAGGGAAATAAGAAGTTGGACTTGGCTGCCTACATGCCTATATAGGGAAAAATATTTTCTGGCAATCTCTGATGAAATGGGAAATAGCATGTTCTCACTCCTCTCTCAGGCAGAGTTTGGGAATAGAAAATGCAAACACTGTCCAGAGGCCTGCTCTTTTGAAGGAAAATGTGATATTTGAGATCTTTCATGTTGTTTTTAATCAAGTGTCTTCTGGATTTATCACCCATTAATAAAAACAGAGGTTGCTTTAGCTATCACATATGACAAACTGAAGGGAGTTTTTCTGTTTCAGACTTACAGGCCTACACACTCAGAAAAGTAACTTTGACTAATGAGATGATCAAAGAAACTGTAATTTAACTTTAATAAGACCAAGAATTTTGTCATATCAAGACAGAACCCAGATTTCAGGTGCTGGGCAGTTGCAGCTGGTAATCCTCTACCACAGCTAAAACGATAGAACTGAGGGGTGAATTCTCCTAAGGCCCCAAATCTTTTGCAGAGGAAGCAAGGCACTGCAGTTCTGAAAGCAGCCATAGGGAGGAGAATTACAAACCCAGGCAAAAGGTTAGGGATGGAACATCACCCAGACACAGCAGGAAATACTGCCAACAGAGGCAGGAAATAGAAGAGGAGCAGTGTTAGGAAATGTGGAAAGGTAAGCAATGGAATAACTGGCATTCTACTGACAGGAACCAAAAAGTATGCAGAGTCAGCAATTTGCTTACTTGTCACTTAGTGCATGTTTTTATGACAGACTGACCTTCCTTTATTTTCTGAGCAAATCCAGGTAAAATGCAGTCTTTCCCACTCTGGTTCTAGAATGACGTGGCAGGATGTGTCTCCTGCATTTCTTTAGGGTTTTTCCAGACACACTAAGCCTAGAAGAACTGGAATGGATTTCTGGTCATGTTGTCTATGATAACATGGACCAGACAAGCACCAAGAGCCCTGCAGAGGAAACACCTGAGTGGTGTCACTGGTTCACAGTCTCCCCCAGAATTACTTGCAATTACTTGTAACAGTAATTCTCTCCCACAGATAAGTCAAGATGACCCACCAGTTCCCAGCGCTGTCTCCAGAGCAAAAAAAAGCTCTTGCAGACATTGCTCAGCGAATTGTGGCTTCAGGAAAGGGGATCCTAGCTGCAGATGAATCAGTGGGTAAGTTCTGGACACCAATCAGTTAGCAGTATGCAAGATGGTTTTTTTCCTTTTAGTTTTGCTTCCTATTTGAAATCAGTGGAGTAGATGAAAAACACTGTGAAACTTGTCTGACCAGAACAATTCAACCAGGCAGGGCTGCACCTATAACAACAAAAGCTTACAAAGTGTGGGTTGAGAAGGGAAGTTCTGAACTGAAGCCCCAGTTCATTACTACTTATTGGGACCAGGAGGCCAGCCAAGCCTAGAACCTCTTTGCCCACCTCACCAGGCACCATGGGGAACAGGCTGCAGCGGATCAATGTGGAGAACACAGAGGAGAACCGCCGAGCTTTTAGAGAGGTCCTCTTCTCTTCAGACACTTCCATCAACCAGAGCATTGGGGGAGTGATCCTTTTCCATGAGACCCTCTATCAGAAAGACAGCAGTGGGAAGCCATTCCCAGCACTTATCAAGGAAAAAGGCATTGTGGTGGGAATTAAGGTGAGTATCTGTATGTGCCAGGCTGGCAGCATAATCCAAATCCCATCTCCAGAGAAAATTATATTTGGGGCTGCACTGTATCCTAAATAACACTGCTCCCCCTCCCCTCTCCTCTCCCTCCCCCCATTTCTGTCCTTGGTTTAAAAATTCTCTGCATTGCTTTTGTGCAACTAACTAGAGGCACATTTGCACTAGATGCTGGAACTTTCCAAACATCAACTGCCATCTACTCCCCATTCACTGCAAATAAGTGTCTCCATGCAGTAACCTAAACCTAATTCTTTCCACATCTCACAGAGTTGTTGAGCCATTCCCTGCAGACATCTATATACACATTGACCCTCCTCTTACCCAGTTCATTCCTTTTTCTTCCCCTTTGCTCCAACATTTCCTTCCTTTGCACCCTGAGCACGTTAAGGTCCACACATTAGTAACAGTCCTCCTTCAAAGGCAGACTAGACATGGGTAAGAATTAAACCAATTCTCATCTCTCCTAACCCTTCCTGTTTTTCTGACCTCCACAGCTAGATAAAGGCACAGCACCTCTAGCAGGAACAAATGGAGAAACCACCATCCAAGGTAAGGAGAGATCTAAGGAGCCTAAGCTATGGCCGTGGCAGCAAAGCCACAGGGTGACTCACCTGAGACACGGCCTTGGCTGGAGTCACAGTACTCTCCAGAGCTCTGTGCTGAAGAGCAGCTCTCACTGAATCATCACTCTCCCTCTGCAGGGCTGGACGGGCTGGCTGAGCGCTGTGCCCAGTACAAGAAAGATGGTGCTGACTTTGCCAAGTGGCGTGCAGTGCTGAAGATCACCAGCACAACACCCTCTCAACTCGCCATCCAGGAGAATGCCAACACCTTGGCACGCTATGCCAGCATCTGCCAGCAGGTACCTCCCCTCCCGCAACCTTTCCTGAGATGCTGCTGGCCCTTCTCCCTGTTCCCTGTGACAATACACCAGGGAGCTCAAAAGGAGAATCCCTGTGAGGGTTTTGGGAAAGACAAGGAGGAAAGCTAGCACAGCAGGAAGGAATAGCACCGAAGTCAGGACAAACAACAAGAAGAGTTTTACTTCCACAGCCCTAAAGAATTCCCTGTCTTTCTTTTCCCAGCATGGCTTGGTACCCATCGTGGAGCCAGAAATCCTGCCTGATGGAGACCATGATCTCCAGCGCTGTCAGTATGTCACAGAGAAGGTAAGAAGAGATTCCTCCCTCTGTGCTCTCTCTCACAAACCTGCAGCTAAACTTTGCGCAGTTTGTACTCACAGATCTCAAAGAGATTTGACCAAAAATGTCCTTCATAACTGCATCACAAAAATGAGCCGCTCCTAGGCACATAACAAACAAATGGGAAATCCAAGAGTGTTTTCCATGCTTTTGGATTTTCACTTCAATGACAATAAGCATTCTCAATCTCAAAAAGATGTATCAGGACCAAACCCAATTACCTCAATTTCAGCAAGGACAAATCCCTTAAATATGAAAAGTTGTATCATGGTCATCTCAAAAGCAGTGAGGTGTCCACAACGGCAACCCCAGAAATAAATTTCATGAGAAAGCAAAATTCAATTCAATCTTGCTACAGCACCAAAGAATAAGCTGTCTTTCCACAGCAGCCTGAGGTGAAGATCTGAGCAGAGGTCTGAATGCAATCCTCCTGTTTTCAGGTTCTGGCTGCTGTCTACAAGGCTTTGAATGATCATCACGTGTACCTGGAGGGGACACTGCTGAAACCCAACATGGTGACGGCTGGGCATTCCTGCTCCAAGAAGTACACCCCTCAGGATGTAGCCATAGCAACTGTCACTACTCTCCTTCGCACTGTTCCTGCTGCTGTTCCTGGTGATTCCTCATTCATTCCTACCTCTGCATTCTCACTCTCTCTCCTACCTCTGACACACCTGCTCCTCTGGCAAGTAAAGACCAGGGATTGAGGTGACTGGAACACTATTTCTAAGCCTTTGAACCTCTTTCTTGCAGGAATCTGCTTCCTGTCTGGAGGTCAGAGTGAAGAGGAGGCTTCTCTCAACCTGAATGCCATGAATCAGTGCCCTCTGCCTAAGCCTTGGAAACTGACCTTTTCCTACGGGAGAGCCCTGCAAGCCTCTGCCCTGGCTGCATGGTTGGGCAAAAACGAGAACAAGAAGGCTGCTCAAGAGGCCTTCCGCAAGCGGGCACAGGTACAGGGCTTCCCCTGAGCAGAGAGGAGAGCTGTCACCATGAAGGGACACATGTTGTCACCTTCCTAGGGCTGCTCTTGATCCCACCCCTCCTGGCACTTCATGTTCAGCAGGGGCACTGCTCTGTTATTTGTGCCTTGCTTACTCCTGCTGGTTGTTCTTCACACATCTGCCTTCCCTTGCTCCATGCTGATTGTTTCCTCCTCATTTTTTTTCTTCTTCTTTTTCAGATTAACAGTTTGGCTTGCAGGGGGCAGTATGTCCAGTCTGGGAAGAACGACGCAGCTGCCATGCAGTCACTGTTCACTGCCAGCTACACCTACTGAAACAGCAGGAACCTTCCTTCCTCCTGTCCCTTCTCACACAGTGGAAGATGTTCAGAAATGAAAGAAAAACATAGAAATCTAATTTCCCTTACCCTACACCAAACTGGAGATAGAATGGCTTAGCTTCCTCTCCACCCTTCACTCCCACAATTTACCAAGGGGATATTCTTTTTTCATTTGCACATTCTAAGGAAAGGGAATTTTTTCCAAACAACAAACAACAGCTGCCAATGAATCATGAACCCACCCTCCCCTCAGTCTGAAACTCAGCCCCTGGAACAGCAGGCAGATTCAGTAGTTCTCTAGCAATTCAAATACCTACCCTTGCCCATTACCACATTTAGCAGCCACAATCCTGAATTACAAAACCTGACTGTCTATTCAATCATGTCAATAAAACAGTAATTGAAAACTAATCTCTACCTGACAATTCTTTTTGCTTTGTGTAAACTTTATAATATCTTTAACACATCTGTGTTTTTTTGTGGTCCTTGCAAAGACTGAGTCACAAAGTGTTGCAGCTGGTGAGGTTGGCAAACTCTCAGGACATCAAAGGGAAATAACCCAACAGTGGCACAGCTGGAGAGGTTAATCCTGCCCACAGAAGTCTGGCACACACTAAAAACACTTGGGAGATGTACACAGCAAGCAGTGCTGGGGAATCAGGCCACAGATAAACAACACTACCTTCAGAAGCATCTCGTGTGTCTGGAGAGCCATCGCTGGTGAGATGAGACTGCTGAGCACTGTTAGGGTTCCACACATTGAGTCAGGGCTGTGCAAGTCTGTCCTTACAAATCACCTTTACTGTGGTGTTTTCCACAATGATTAACACAAAGCACGCATGAGGGCATCTTGGCCTACCTGTTGTGTAGCTTGAGTAACGAGGCTGATGTTGCAGACACAGGGTTTGACCTTTGGCACATTGCTGTGCTCCTGCTAAAGGTGTCAGCTTTGTTAGCAAAAGCACAGTCAGATGGTCATGAGAAAAAAGGCATAAATGGCAAAACCAGCAGGCCTAAGGTTATGTAAGAGTATTTGCCTGGCTATGTGCTACACCAATCAACTCATGAGGCCTTGGAGCAGCCCCCTAAACAGCCAGGGTCAGGCGACCCAGAGGACTCCATGTCTTTTCAGGGTCACCTCTCTCTGCTAGCTGCTCCTCCTGGCCACTGGTACTCACTGTTCCTGCCAACAAATACAGGGAAAACAGGAAAAATCACCGCCCTGTAACCACCTCCTCATGGCCTCTGAGTTAGCAACCAGTGTGTCACACAGGCAATAAATAAACAGCCAAAATCCTTCATGTGGATCCAGTCACTGCATAATTAAGGCTTGCGTTTAGTCTCTCCTGACAATGAACACAGAGCCAGTGATTTGCCAAAACACTCTAGAGGCTCATCCTAGTGCCAGGAATAACACCTCTTTCCTGCTCCAGCTGTGGTCCTGGGAACCCTCCTCAGGTTCCCAGACCTGAGTTTCTGGGAACTCCACATACCTGAGTCCCCAGAAACCTCTGCTCCTGATGAACAGCATCCTACTGATACTCTGATCGAAGATCAACCTCAGAATCATTTGCATTTAAAATGACCTGAAAAATCATATTTTTCAACCCATCCAGTTCCAACCTCTCTGCCATGGGCAGGGACAGCATCCACTAGACCAGGTTGCTCGAAGCCCTGTCCAAACCTGGTCTTGAGCATTTCCAGGGATGGGCCATTCCCAGCTTCTCTGGGCAATATGTATGAAGGCCTCACTGCCTTCACAGTAAAAAATTTATTCCAAATATCTACTTTTCCCTTTTTTAATTTAAAACTGTCTCCCCTTATCCTGTCACTATCTGTCTGCGTAGAAACTCTCTCACTCTTTTTCATAAGCCACCATCAGCACCACGATGACCAAAATTCTCCCCTATGTATGTACACAGTAAAAGGAATTAATATTCATTGACTACATGTTATCTAGTTTTCATAATAATTAGTATTCTGTCTTCTGTCAGTTAATGAGCCTCTAGCTGCCCACGCTAATTAGGCTGCATGCTCAGTCTTTCTTTTCAGTCAGTGTTTTCTTAAATTGGTGGCTGTGAGTTGATGGCCATGGTCTGCCTCTGCAGGAATGGCCTTTTACCCTGCAGGAGCTGATTCAGCAGAGTTGCTGCATTGGCTTTATCAGCTTGTTCCTTTCCTCAGGGGTTCTGCCAAATGTCCTTGTGCCCATAAATTCTGCATTCTTTGTGTCCACCATCAGTGGTGTATCCTTGTTCCCAAGCCTTGCTGACCTGCCCTGTGTCTGAGGTCACTGAAGCCTATCAGGCCCTACACCTCGAGACGGCAACTCAACCAAGAAGTCACCTGCCTTTCCAAGGCCTGGCCATCACTTCCAGCTTGTTGGCTGGTTTTTGTTACCGGGCCAAAATCTCCCTTCCTGCCGATTAAGCCTGAAAGCGCACAAAGACCAAACACCAAAGAAAGCCTTTTCCTAAATTTCCACACATTCCGTTTCCCAGCAAGGGGGTTGGCTGGAGGGGATGGACTACATTTCCCATGAGGCTGTGCGGGACGCGGGAGAAACGCGTCACTCTCTGCGGTCGCGGAAGGCGCCCGGCGCGGCCGCAGCATGGCGGCTGTGCGGGCGCTGCGGGTGGCGGTGCGGCAGAGGTCGGGACTCGGCCCCGCGGGGCTCAGGGCGCTGTGGGGCGGCCGCAGGTACAACAGGGCACAGGGTGGCTCTGGGGGTGGCTTCTGGCCTTGTCCGCATGCTGGGCTTGCACCGGGCCGTGGCTCTCTGGAGGTCGTTTAGCCCGGCACCGCCTGAGCAAAGCCCGCAGGGTTTGTCTATGGCTTTGGAATGTCCCTAGGGAAGGAGACTCCACAGGTTTTCTGGGCAAGCAGCGCCCACCGATGTGCACTGCTGGTGAGGGTGCAGTGGTGCAGGGCTGGAGCCTTTAGAACTGTTACTGCTTTTGTTAGGAGTGGGAAGAGAGGGATTTAGCGGGAATGAAAACCGTCTTCTCTGTAACATTTTGCGTGGAACCACCTATAGGTTATTGACTAGATTGGGGCATATGAGAAGGCAAAATCTTTTTACTTAAAAACTAGTAATGATTTTTTTTACGTATGGGCACTGATTTTTTTTCTGTAGTAGTGGTTATTTTCTGATATGCTTGTTATTCACAGCAAATTAGAAAACGGAGCTGTAACAGAAAAGAAGTAACTAATCTTGTTAAAATACTGTTTTCACTCAGACCCGTGATAGAAGATGGGTGGGTGGTTGCTCTGCGGAGGCAGCCTGTGTGGGGAGCAGCACTCGGGGAAGGCCTGTGCACTTCTGTCCCACAGACCTGATGAGTCCATGGGATGTGTGGAGTGTCTGGATTGAGTGGTTTAAAACACCGTGAATACAAAAATGCTCTGACTATGTCTTGAGTAGCCTGAGGCTGAAAATGTGTTCTGGTGCCAGCAGGAAGGAGGAAAGAGCCGTGGAAGCAGCCGGAGCGGTTCCTGAGCAGGAGGAGAGGAGCGAGCCCAGCCTGATGCAGCCCCCGCCCCGCCGCCGGAGCTTCGTCCCGCCCGAGGACCTGCAGAGCTGCCTGGAGTCCCACGTCCGGGAGGTGTTCGGGCCCTCTGTTCCCCAGGACTGGCAGCAAGCTCCGCTGCAGGAGAAGCGGCTGAAGCACCGCCTGCTGGCCGGGCTGGCGGCGGAGCTGGGACTCGCCGTCCCCAACTCGCAGCTGCACCGCATGCGCCGCGCCGGGGACGTGCTGGGCTTCTACCGCAGCCCCGTGAGCGGCGGCAGCAAGATGGATGAACTCGCAGCCGCAGAGCTGCCCCCGAACCTGAAAATCGTCTGGCAGCAGTGAGTCCCCCCCACGTAGCATCCCTGTGCCTGGCCGGGGTGAGAGCTGTGAATTTCAGTTCACTGAAATCACTCAGTAATGGTGAAGTCTCCAACAGCACTATAAAATAAGCTGCTGTCGAGGCATCTTGCTGAATTCTCCAATGTCTGTTAAGGGCCTTGTTTTTTAAGTTTTTTCGGGTTTTAGATTTTCTTCGCATCTAAGAGGTGATGCAGATCTGCTTTTAATCATATGTAGTCAGGATGATAAGAAAATAAACAGTCCGAGAAATGCATAGTATTTTATGAGTGTTTTCTATAAAACAAGTTGTTTACAATGAGTTTGAGAGTCTGTGTGATTTTTCTGGGAGTGGTCCAGAAATGTCCTGGTTATACCACTCCAAGCCTTGAACCCTTGCTCCCTTGTTTCTTTTCAGTGTGCAGGTGCACGAAGCACACTCAGGCACTGCTGCTTTTGTGTGTTACAGCGCTCAGTTTCTTAACTGAGCAAACTTCTCAAGTGCTGCTTTCTTTTCAGAAGCTCTGAAGAAATTTAAGAAATGCTTTCTTTTCTCCTTTTGACTCTTGGAGAATTACAGAATAGTGTAAGTGTGCAGCTACGTGTTCCACTACGGGGTGAGCTGGGGTGAGTGCCCTGGGGATGTTTCACTGATCACCATGGAAGGCTGAATGCTCACAAATCCCTCCCCTGCAGCTTCTGGGAAAGCACAGTGTGACAAATGGCTAACTCTGTCATCTTGTTGGCTTCAGAGGCTGTTTGGGAACAGTGAATTGGAAGTTACTTTTTCATGAAATTACCTCCTTCCATCAAAACCACAGATAGCTGCACTTCCTTGTTTAATCTTTAGCACTGTCTGACAAAACACTTCCAGTTGTAGCTGCACTTTGTGCTCATTCCCCTTTCTGTGTCTCTCCCAGGATGTGACTTTGATAGCTCATGTAATATGATCAGAACAGAGTGAAATACGACTGGGAACTGGGACAGGCAAGGAAGGAGCTCACAGCAGCTTGCCTCGTGTTTTGCTGTGTCTGAGTTGAGTCAAACTGCCATTTCCCTGATCTCAGACGTTTCCAGTCCCTTGGAGGCGCAGACCCCGTGCTTCCATCAGCACAGGAAGTACAAGGGAAGAGGATCACACATGGGTGTCTGAAATGCAAAGCATTTTACTGCTTGTAACAAACTGAAAAAGCAGAAATCTGAAATGACATCAAAGTCTTGCACACAGCACCTGGGCCATGGAAGGGCAAAACTTCTAGATGCTTAATCACTTTATCCCTGGGCTTTTAAAAGTTTGTCACTTCAGTTGAATTGAATTATAAATGAAAAAATAGATGCCCTGCCCATACATCTTTCTTTGTTTTAGGCCAGACCAGTAGTGAAGATCAGAAGAAAGTGTGCAAATGCCAGCTTGGGAGAGTATTTCGTAATAAAATGACTCAGAACAGATTTTTCCCTTTGGAACTTGGATTACAGCTGCAGTGAGGAACCCAGAACACTCAGCAAAGGCTCCTCATGGGCACAGAAAGCATGGCCCCAGTCTGATCCTTGTATTCCTAAGCCAGATGCAGACATCAGTAGAGTCAGGAGAAGGAAGAAACACCACATGACCAGACACAGACATTCCAGGTTTTCTTTGTGTCATAGGGAAATGAAAGACTGGCTCACGTTTGCTTTTTTAATAATTTTTTTTTTGCTTCTGTTTTGGAAAAAATATACAAAAAAAAAAGCCAAGAAGAACCAACATGGAAATGTGAGGTAAACATTCCAGTAAAAGTACAGAGGCTCCATTCTTTAAAGGAGACACACAGCAGTTATCACCATGCTAGAAGAATGAGATGCAGGAAAATCCTAGAAACAGTGAAAAATCATTTAAGGAAGCCTTTGCCCTAGTTCTAACCATTGTAAACAGGCTTTTTTTTGTTGTTCTTCCCATCCCCAACCCACACTTAGTTGTCTTTAATTGTAATATAGCAGTTTTAATATAAATTCTGTATGGCAGAATTTACAAAAAGAAAATGCAGACTGCTACTACAGACTCAGCTTCTTTCTTTCTGTCTTTCTGTATTTCTTTCTTTCTTTCTGTCTTTTCTTGTCTTTCCTTTCTTTTTTTTTTTCTTGGCTTATCAAAGCCCCTTAGGAAAAGAAACATATTTTGGGCAGCAAAACTGGCTTCTTGGCCATGCCAATTTGAATGCCAAGGAATGCCACCCTGGTGAAGGAGTGGTGCCACTTTTCCTTTGCACCAGTGTCACTAGTTACCCCACAAATCTATGATGAAATGATGAAACACTTAAAGCGCAGCCTCAGCCCCGCAGTGGTGGCTGTATATCCCCATAGTCAATTCCTGAAGCCAGGTTTCACTGGGAGCTTTAGCTGGGCCTCGGGGAGGAATGAGGATCTAGGGAGATGATATAGTCAGCTCACATGCTATCAGCTACTACTATAAATTTTGATGTTCAGTCTGTCTATACTGCAGACCGAGGATGTTGTTTTAGTCATTCTTCAGTAACTGGCACAATCACCCACACCAGAACAATCAGGCTTTGATTCAGTGAGGTCCTTAAGGACATGCTTCTAGTCTGGGAACTGAAGTCCTTCAAGTCCCAGGGAACACTTAAGTAGCTCAGTGAATCAAGGATGGATTTTTGTTTCTTGTTGATAGTATCATTCAGGTTAGATTCCCGATCACTGTTATTATAATATGAATTAAATGTATGCAATTACTTCAGATCCATGCTGAGTTTACTCAGATGAGAATCTGACCCAGCACTTCTTATGGTAAGAAAAGGTAAAAGTGAATTTTTTTTCCCCCCAAGATATATAAATTCAAAACTGAGAAGAAAAAAAATTGTGTACAAATATCACATAACAACATCAACAATTCCATAGATGTAGTTCCTCAGTGCACACTTTAAACAAGAAAAGGGTTTTTTTTGTTCTTTTTCTGTTTTGCTTTTAAAGTCTGGCATAATAATATTAAAGCTGACAAAAAATCAGGGCAAGCTACATCACTTCCTCATACAAAAAAAGTACAAAACATTAGCCTCTAACTAGACATAACATAATACTGGTCATCACAGTTAGACATTTAGTAACTGTGTGTCTTGGAGTGTTTTACTGGAGGGTAGTAAAAAATAGCTTCGGCTGCTGATCTTCCATCTCAGGTTACTTCAGTCATAGAGGCAGAGTGGTTCTGCAGAGAGGAAAAGGCAAACACATGAATGTTTGTGTACAGCAGTCTGGCACTGACATACTCTACTAGTGTGGAAGAACCCTCAGTTATAAGAAAAAGCAGTGGGAAAAACCCTCGCTCACAAAACCTGCATTGTAGATGTATGGTCAACATTTATAATTTAAGAAAATTACCTTGTTGATTTCTGGTGGACACCAACAGTTAAAGTTCAGACCCTACCTGCACTTCGCAGTCCAGTAGCTATAAACAGCTGACTGGACAAAATGTTTCTCACAGGTCATGAATATTTTCACCTGCTCAGCCCTACACAACACAATGTGGATATATAAGTAGCACTTGGTTTCTGAACTATAACCCCATCAAGAGCACATATAATGCACACAGTTCTGCAGATTTAGTGGAAAGTCTTCCAGTAAACCTTTGCATAATCAAAATTGACTCTTCAATTAAGCAAAGTATTTCCAGACATTAGTGACTGTATTTTTCCCCTTTTCTTTAAATTCCTCTTTTTAATTCCTTTTTTATTTCACAAAGAGTTTAACAAAAGTCACTATTGGTCTTGCCACACATCATGTATGACAGCCCATCTAATAAAGGAAGTACAATTTAAAGACCAAATAAATTACACCAGTGTATTTCAGATAACTCATCAACTACAGTTTATCCTTGTTCCCAGAATTTTTTGGCAGCTTCCACTTCCTTGTCTGTTTTCAAAGGACTGGATATGATGCAGTTATGCCAACATAAGCCATTTAAATTTAGTAGTTTCAACAGAAACACTGTCAATGTTGATATTCCCACTAGCTATTTTTTTGCAGGCTTGAAAGAATGCTAATAATTTTTCTTCTGATGAATTAAGAGATAGAAAAAGGTATATGATGTCTTCCTACTCTAGAAGATACTGTACAGTAATAAGGACAAGAAACCTAATCTCTGTAATATTTTTGAGGACAGACTAGTTTATCTTCAGGAAAGAGTAAATCCTTCGCACATCCCAAAAAGTTTTCTGGAATGTAAATAGGCAGAATTATTTTACTTTTCTCTCAGTTTTCTATTCTTCTAAGCAAAAATTTGTGAGGCATGTGAAATCCTACTTCTTTAGCTATGGACATATATGGGGGCAGAACATCTACAGTGTTTGATAGTTTCAGGGATTAATGCCTCAAAACAAACTCTGCTGTGATGCAGATTCACTCTGTTCAATGGGCTTGAAATGAGGCATGTGTGGTCAGGTAAAAAACTACTTTTTTACTCTGATGCAAGAGAAAATATGCTTGGTGATGGTCTGGATAGGAGATTTACAGTACCTGTGCACTCAGTGTCTCCAGAGGACTTTCCACCCTGGGAAAAGCCATTAGTGGCATTCCTCGTGGGTCTTCAGGCTTCGGTTTAGAAGGAGCTGCATGACTGCCCTTAAAGTTATGGACAACACATATCCCCTGTGCAATGCAGGAAAAAAACAAGGTGAGGTCAGTGTGTTCCCTCCCTAGGAAAAACCTGGAGGGGGAATGAATTACCCACGTGGGGCACAACTGAAAGAATTTAACCTGGGTTTGGATTCAAGGCATTATCTGTGTCAGCCCTGGGCTGCAGTGTGGTCACTGGCATGGCTGGGCACGATGGATTGCCTCGGTGATGAACCATTCTCAGCCCTCTTACATTTCACACTGGCCACAGCAGAGACCCCCATCTATGCCTTATCCTCCCAGAACCACAGACTACCCAAATGATGTCCTTTACTGGCCAAATACTCCCTTCAGACTCTGACTTTGTAATTTCCAAACCACAGCTCTGTGGATGGTTTTACCTCCCTCACATCTGGATGACACCATTTAGCACCATTCCTGCACGCTTCCAGCACCACTGCTGTGGTGTTTATCCCACAGATCCTTCCCTTATGCATGACCAGACTCACAGCACCCATATGGTGATGGTGATGCCAGTAAGAGCAACCATGCACAGGAGCAGGCAGCTTGAGGACATGGAAAAAAGAAAGTACACAGGAGCTGCTGACATGTTTTCTGGTGGAGTGATTTCTTGCTGGCTGTCCCCCTTCACTGCCACAGACCCGAGCAAGAAGCGGGCTGCAACCTGGGTGGGTCCTGTGCCAGCAGGATCTGTGCCAGGGATCTTACAGCACCCCTCTGGGGAGACCCCTTCCACCACTCTGAAATTCAGCTTGTGACACTTGCAGGGTGCCAGAAGGTCTGCAAGGTCAAAATACAGCTGGGGACGGGCTGTCACTGCCACCAACAGGCGCTGGGAGCACAGACACTGTCCTGGCCTGATGAATGGGGCAGCTGCCTCTTAAATTGCATGGGTGAGATTTAAACTGCCCTTCCCAGCAGGAACCAGACAAATTATTCACATTAAAGTCAAGGAGATTCAGGTCAGAGGCTGTAGACATCTTTTTATCTGAAATGAGCGCGGGAATAAATGACATTTGAAGGTTTGTTGATGCTTTTTCAAGTACAGAATAGAAAAAAAAAATCAGTGACAGGACAATCGAGATTTAAGGGATCTTTGAAACCTAATCCCTCCTGATTACAGGGATAAAGTGTCTGTTGCTATGCAGTGGATAGTTTTGAAGCATATTTTGATTAAATGGGACCAGGCACATTTCTTGGTAATAGTGAGAGTGACCTGGACTGCTTGCTGTATGAGTAAATCCTCAGCAAGAGAACTCTCACCAAACAAAACATTTAAACCACACAGCCCACAGGAGAGCCGGTTACACTCAGAGTCTGGAGAGATGCTCTTCCTGGATTCTGTGGGAAGACCTTTGATATATTTTAGTATATTTGTGAGGGGGCAACAATTTCAGCTTGTCTCTAAGAGCTGCAAAGGGAGGTAGTTTTATCTCCAAGGGAATTTACCCTGACCTTCCCTTCTACTGCACTTCTTTTATGGGCCAAAACAAAATGGAGAACCAGGATCACAGCTCAGAGCCCCAGAAACACCCTGTACCTCACATTTTTGCCAAATTCAAGGCACACAGAGGGGTTTTGCAACACAAAGAAGGAGTCTCACGCACACCCTCCTTTTGATATTGAAATCTACACCACCTTTTGCAGCATTTTCCAGGACAGATCAAGTAAGAACATTGAGAGTAATTCAGATAATTAAAATATATAAAATGTACAAATGCTACCAAATGCATACCAATTAGTATAAACCTCATTTCTTATTAGGATTTTCTTTGATAATACTTTTAATTAGATGGAGTTATAATTAGATCTTGCAGGCTACAAGTAATTACAATATTTTTGGGTGGGTTTTTTTTGTTGTTTTTTTTCCCCACTGTGATATATTTAAAGGGAACACAGAAGGACTGATGGACTTACCAGAAACAAGGCTACAGCACTCCCCAGGATGAAGCCTGCAATCACATCCGAACAGTGGTTTCGATACTCAGACACTCGATTTAGCCCAGTGAGGAAGGCAGCACACAGGGTTCCCAGACACAGCACGGGCTTGGCTAGCCTGCTACTCTTTGTTTTAATTGTGCTTGTGATGTACATCTGTGGGAAAGGGCAAACCAAACATAAAAAGGGGTTCCACCAGAAATGCATCTTTCTTTCCCACCCGGACAAATCCTAAATCAGCAAAGATGTGACAAACCCCCTGTTTCATTAAAAAAAAAAGAAAAAGGCACTGGAAAATGGAGGAAGATGTTTCAGGTAATTCAGAGAAAAATTTTAGGAGTACAAACCCAATACTGTTAAATGATGTGAAATATCCTCTTGCATTTACATACTGGACCTTTTCTGAGCAGTTATGCACAGGCTCAGCTCCACTGATTTTGTGCAAGCACCAGTTCATATGGTGGCAAACACGCACTCTGTATGCACACAACTAAATGTTGCCAAGGGACTCAGGAGTTCATGCTTATAGTCCTGCAGAAAGTGTAATGTGCATAAGATGGAGTGCTAGAATCTGTATGAACTAACTGCTCCAGTTTCCTAGATGGTTTTAAGTTTAAGGAACAGAGAACACTGAGAGAAACCATTCCAGCCATTTCCCCTGCAGGATGAAAGGAAACACACAGTGTGAAAGAGATTTCTTTCAAAACAAAGTTGATTTTGAGAATGCAGTTCCAGAGCAAGAAGTTTCATTGCTTCCAAATATTTTTTAACGAGCCCCACATGATTCTGGGAGTTTATTGGGAATTTTCTTAGTACATTCTGACAGAGAGTTAAAAACATGTGGCTCACAGTTAGCAGCCTGTCATTAGTGCCAGAGCCACAAAATAACAAAGATGAAGCAAACTGAGCCTGATGGCAGAGCAATTCATTAAAATCCTTTTCAGACAACAAGTATGTAAGCCTGCGTGGTTTCCAAAGCTTTGCTAATTTGAGATGTTGCTGCTTGCTTTGTTTTTCACACCTGAACCTGGCTGCAGCAATACCTTTTGACAGATAACAGTGAGCACTAGGCGGCAGCCTTGCCCCAGCCTCGGCTGGCAGGTTAAGCTGCGCCTATCACCCAAACTCACATTAAGGTTCTTTGGAAACAATAGGGAAAAAAATCAAATCACTGCCACTGCGTGAATAATTACCACCCACCCTTTCACCCTATGCACTCCTTCTACTCAATTCAGTCGAGCAATAGGGAGCCCGATTGCTTTCCTGCTCCCCACCGAAGCACCGCTGCTGTTCGCAGCGTTCCAAGGAAAACCCATCACCTCTTTAAGGTAAGAATGCAGTCCTGCTGTGCCAGCTGTGAAACACAGCTGCAGGGAACAGCCCACACGTGCTTATCTCCTTACAGGTATGAGATGAAGCTGGATCTTTGGGTTGCCCACATGGGAGGGCTCTCTTTGTCACAGATGGGAACTATCTGTAATTGGAGTTTCACATGTCTCGGCAATAAAATGTAAACTTGTAGTAAAAAGAACATTTTTAGCGAGGAGGGTAATCAACGACGCGAACAGATTGCTGAGGGAAATCTGTTAAACCCTCGTGAGGTGGGTTTGAAACAAGACAAACTGTTTTCCAGAAGGTGGGCTCCGGCTCATCCCTAAGTCACACGCTATGATCAGAAATAACTGGGAGAGCTTCTCCACTCTGATCTCACTTCCCAAGCGCTGCAGCTTGATCTTTAGTGTCCAGGCCCAAAAGCCAAGATATTATTTTAGTATTCCCCCAGTGTTTACCCACATTTAGAGCATGGTTTCAGAGCTCTGTGCAAAAGACCAAAATCTCAGTCAAAGCCACTTACATTTGGTTTCCTACATACAGCAAATGCTTTTGAAAATGTCCCATAATGCCATCCATAGAGTAAATTTATTTACAAAACTCTAAATGTTGAAACCAGAGAGGACGAAAGACATTAATATAAAATCATGTCCAGAACATACTAAAAAATAAACTACACATAATTTAACTATGAATTTTATCAGTTCAGCTTTTTTGCTGTGATCTTGTCAGTAGACTCAAGCAATGTATTCAGCAATATGCAGTGTGTGTGATAGCAGCATTTATCCCATGTGATTCCTCTCCCATCTTTTTCAGAGAGACAAAATCATAGATAAGGAGGGTTTTTTGTCTGCAAGTTTAAAATTGACATATACATTTTTATATGTATATGCAAATATATGCATGTATTTAGAGCACATTGTCTTTAATGAGAAAGGCTGAGTGGAAGAAATCTGTCTTGTCCCTTCAGCAGAAAGTGAGGAGATTTGTGACAGTGTATTTTCCTTAGAGAATTCAAAATTTCATACCAGAATTACAAAAGTCTATGTCCTAGAAGTTTCTGTGGCCAATATTTTCTTTTGCCATAGAGATTCCTGCAGTAAAAGAGAAGCAGAGCCTTTGACAACAAAGCTCAGTGCAGCTGCTCATGGTGCCAAGGCCTTGAATTGATCAGAGTTCCAGCAGGCATTTGCTGTAGTGTCCTCTGCTATTCAGCATTTCCAAAACTTGGAGGACTCATGTCTGGGAGCAGAGACCCAGAGAAGCTGACTTTGGTCATGGGGTGGGTTGTGGTGCCTGCACTACGAGCTGGGAAATGCTCATTAAGCCTCGGCCTTGACAAACTGCACCTGGACTAAGCCCATGTTGAGAGTCTCAGAGACACTGTCTGTTCCCAAGATCTAACAGGCGTCTGACAAGCACCTGTTTTTTAATGAACAGCCTTGGCAACTTATTTTTCTTGTCAGAATAACAACCCAAGTGGCTGTTATCCTATTTTTCTTCAGCAAACCTTCAAAGGAAGTTACTGACTGAAATTGTGGCTATGGTGGAAAATTCCCACTCTCCTGGAGTCATCTAAACAAGGCCCTAAAGTGAGATCTTTTTCTGCTCTTGACTCCCAGAAGATAAGAGGGTAATGTGTATGTCTCAAGCACAGATAAATGGATGGCCATGAAGCCAGCCAAGATCTGTTGGAAATAACAGACAAGAATTGTTTTGGAATAACCAAGGATTGCTGTTATTAACATGGCCATGAGAAATATCAAGTTTTGGCTGGAGAAGAGGGGCCAGAGATAGGGCATTTTTCTGTGACAAACAACCACAACATAGCACAGGAAATGGACATGGACTACAGGGTGGGATTAAAACTACCCAAGACCCCTGAAGCCCTCCACCCACTTCCAGAAAGACTGGGAGAATGGACTGCACATGATGATTAATTAACAGAGAAAGTGGAAAACACATCTTTGGGGTGAGGAAACCTGCCCATAAAGAGGCATCCCCCCAAGCCCAGGCAGTGCCCCCAGGACCCTGTACATCTCATGGGCTAGGCCAGTGCAGATGGATTGATGCTGAAACCAGGATTGACATCCTACCAGCTGGATTCATGCTGGAGCCAGGAATGGTGCTGTCTTTTTCTAACAATTTCTTTTTAATTTGAAAAAGAACTTAAATTCATGTGAGTGCATAGCAGCTTGCACTAGGTACAGTACTGCCATCTCTTCCTGGGAGACTGATAAAACTTCTTTAGATGATATTCTTATTTTCTTATAAGTATGGAAGCCCGGGCTGCCAGTCCTTTTCTCTTTCCCCTACTTTAGGCAGACAAGATTAATTTCCACCTGCAGAGATCACAGAAGTGATGCTTTGGGTTTTCCTCAGCTTCTTTAGAAGGTGACAAAGAAAAGTCTAGTTGATTAAATATAAACCCCAGATTATAAAAAGCCAAAAACAAACACCAAAACCCCACAAAGCCAACACCAGTGGGAATGTTTTCAGTAGCAGACTAATGAACAAGTGAGACACCTGCACAGGATATTTGAGGTTCAGTGAAGGGAGAAGACTTCCAGATCTCATAAGACATTTTATAAAATGAGAACCATTCTCCAGCCTCCTTATGTTGTACCTGTTCTATTTTTCTTACTCCATGGCTCAATTCTCCAGCTTTATGCAAAACATGACTATTACTAAGCAAATAACCTGTGTTTTATGTTCAGTAGGCCATATTATTATGCATATTAGAATCAGCAAGAGACTTCTCAAAAATCTGTGCAGAGCACAGTTATTAAGCAAAGCTGGATACGAACAATGAATTTCTTGTGCAATGCTCATGTTATTCTCAGCTGACAGACAAAGAAAAGACAAGAAAACACATTTCTAGTTCTAAAAGGTGACTTCAGGCGGAGAGCTGGGCTGAAATTGGACTGTGGGCTGAAATGCTTTAACAGCAAACTTTCATGACCTTATGGCTCAGAAAGAGTTCCGTGTCCTGGCTCTATCTGTCATCTTCCAATGTGAGAAGTGCCGGCCCATAGCAGAAACTCCTGGAAAACTAGATCTCAGAAATACTAAACTACTTGGGGCTTAGGCTCAGGAAGAAAAACAGAGTTACCCCTCAGCTGTAGAAGTCAGCCTGTTGTAGGAAATTTGCCCTCCTAGGAAACAAAGGATGCTGGGCAGGGAAAGTCCATGAAAGGATGTAATTAGCTTAGGACAGAACCAGGACTAAGCCTGGAACCCTGGAACTTCCACCTGAGAGTTTATCATGGTGCAAACAGCTGCCAGAACCATGCTGAGTATATTGTGGGCTTCATTTCACACAGGGTTGCACATTGTTCAGAAGTAATGTGCACAAAATTTTACATGCTTTCCAAATATTTCCCAACAAATCCTGATCAAAGGAGTTACAGTTTATTTCTCCATCGTTATTCACACAACATGCAGTGCCAACAGATGGATATTGAAACAGCAGTGGGTGGACTCTTAATTTTAGACGTAATAATGTGGTGCTTCATTTATCTGCTACCAAGAGCACTGGGCAAAATACTCAGTAAATACCCTGTCTTTAATAATTGTAAGGCTTTTCTTGCATACTTATAACCAGCAGACAGATTCTGACACAACTCTGAGTCAAGCTATAGGGAGAGAAAAGATAGGTTAATGCATTTTGAGATCAGAACCAGGTTAAGTCTTTGGATCTTTATGGCAAAACCAGCAAGGTTTTCTGTTTTGTTAGTAAGATTCTTGGATCAGTTTTTAAAAATCACAGAAACTTTATCCAGAGAACTCAAAGGAGCAGTGGATCTGTTTCATCAGACTTCATAATTTCCTTCCTGTCTGCATGGCAGTGTCACCTTGTCAGTGTGTCAGCTGGGGTGCATTTCTCTGTGATAACAACAAAATTCTGACTTTTATTAGAACCCTCGTTGCAATGTGAGTTCAGGTCCTAAACAAGGGAAGCAAAATTCAGCCTAAGTTCAGACCTCTATTGAAAGGGCACAATTTAAATTTTAAATGTTCAACAACACATGGCATGTGAACAAATGTAGCAACCCAGAAGCTGTTTAAGGATCAGCTTCATTTTAATGCTCATGAGACAGTGGCAGGGAGAAGAGAAAATTGAATTAGAAGGTCAGCAGCAAAGGCAAGTTTAGGACCTCATGCCTCCACGTGCAGTGCCTCAAAATCAATGAGCACTTCATTTACTTATACAAGGATTGGTAAAATGGAGAGGGAAGAGGATCTCCCCCTACTGATAAAGAAAAAAGCTGCCCCCAAAACAACCCTCTTTTTCTCGAAAAATCCATTGCAAGGAAAATGCCCCATCTAGAAAACACAGAAACCTCTCACGCGAGCCGGCAGTCACACTGTCACCCACCGTGGCGTATAAAGCTGAGTAGATGCTCAGAGCAGCATGTTTGGATGGAAAGGATCTCCTGGCCTTCTCAATCACCTCCACATCCCCTGTGCAGATGTTGCCATTGTTGATGAACTGGTGGTGGGCCCGGCAGTCGCTGCCGGTGTAGTTGGGTTTGCAGACGGTCAGGAAGTAGGGAGCCAAGTTCCCGGTCACAACCTGGCCGGCATTTACAAAGATGTCAGTGGCAAAAAGTCCAAATGCAAACACGCCTGTGAGGAAAGGTCAAAAATGGTGGTTATTCAAACAGTGGTTATTCAAACAAGTTTGGACAGTGTCACTACACCTGAGAGGGAGAGACATAGTGTCATGTACTTATAGCAAATAGTGTGATGTACTTATAATAAATCTGTGACAAAAAAGTGGGATTTCTGCACCTGAAAGAGCAGTGTTGTGCTGAAACACAATACTTCTCTTATCTAGGATTTAGTACCTTTTGGATTTTGACTATTTGCCACCCTTATGGTGAAAATTTACAATCCTGACCTAGCAATACTTGGCATGTACTTTTGGAAGCAACCCAATGCTTTCTTTGCTCTGGAAGACAGCTGTAATTCGGCTCATGTCACCAGGAGCACATAACCTGTGAGATGAAGCATTCACTTCAATGCAGGAACTTTTCCAGGGTTGTGAAGCATCTCTTGATCAATACTGCAGTTGTCACATCCTCCACTGACTCCCCTTGAGTGTTATCAATACCTGCTACAGCTGCTATGAACATATGAGGATCTTTCAGATGCGTGTAATGCCTACATACCAAAGGTTCAGAAGAGCAGGTTTGCAAAATTACCAAACTCAAATGTTCTGAAAGATTAAATTGGCTCTCCTCTTCCCCTTCTCATCACTAAGGTTGATTAAAGGTCGTTCTATATTCTAAAAACATAGAACAAATAAATACTGAGTTCTGATATAGGGATATTGAGGGTCATGCAAGTTTTCTTTCTCCCTTCTGTAGCTCTGTAAGCAAAAGTCATTAAATTATAAATTATCCAAGATTGCTTTGTATTTAAATATGACTGAGAGCTGGAGCTCGAGGGAAATCATCTTAGGAAAGCTGTGATAAAATCTTAAGAGCTGGCACCACCATGACGGTAACATCTTCACTGCTTATCTATTCTGAGTTTAAAAAACAGATTAAAAGGCTGCTCTAGTCTCAGACACAAAAAATATGAGGACTCAAAATAATGCATCATGTACCTACAGTAACAGACAATTAAACTGTGACTAAAATGGACTTGTTGTACAAGTGTTGAGTGGGGTTTGCCTGTGCCAGTCAGTCAGAGAGATGGTTTGGTGTCACTGTGGCACAGATCCCTTGCTGGGGCACTGATGGGAAGAGCCCTTCCCTTGGGAAACAGCCTGGAGGGGCTGCAGGACTGCAGAGCTGCCCCTCCTCACCATCCTTGCCCAAGGTCAGCGAGGAGCAGCACACAGGAGGATGATTCTGGAGCCTGAATGTATTACCATTCTTCATGTATGTTTGTTTTTATTTATTATTAATGAACTGGTATGTGATCATGGATTTAAAAAGCTGGTGGTGGCCAAAGAAGGAGGCTGCCTTCCTCTGGCTTTAGACTGCAGGACTGGCCCCTGCCTTTTCAATGATGTGACAGTTTCCCTCCCATTTATCTTGCTAAGTGTGCTTGAAAGGAGAGCACAGAGGCTGCTCCTTTATTTCCTTTATCCCTCTGGTGATATTTCAAGTCCATGGTTTTCCACAGCCATCAGGAACTTCTCACTTACATTAGTCAGTGCACAAGCAAGTTCAAAGTAAAGAGGCAGAAAGGTATAATTTAACCCTGGTGAAACAGCTGAAGTTATGACAGAGAAGAATCTTGTTTTATATACAGCACTCTGTCAAAAGTTTAATTTTTTTTGGCACAGCTTGCTTTAAATAGCAACTTTCTGATGTGCTGTGCAAATTACAGGGAGTACAGCAAGGATTATTACCCAGCCTTTACAATAATTAGAGGAAATGTAAGTGTCAGGCAGTCTGGTTCATGCTCTTTATCGTGTACTTACATGCCAAAAACCAAGACATTTCAGGAAAAAGTCACGAGCTACACAAAATTATTTCAATCTCTAGGAAGTGCATATATACAAAGGTACTTCTCTCCATTAAGAAAAGAAGTTTCGACACTTGCATTTTCTTAATATTTGGTGGCACAGAAAGTGGCTGCCCAAACTGCAGAGGCCTGCAGTGACCTGGAGAAGGGCAGAGCAAGCCATGGCTGAAACCTTTGTCACGTTCTGGCTGTGGTGCAGCTCCTCTCTTGCAGCTCTGCCAAGCTGAGCTCTGTGTAAATCACAGCCCTGGGCAGCAATGGGTCTGGCTGGCAGGGATGTGACTCTCGCAGGCTGATTGCACCTCAGCTCTCTTGGAGCAAGGGTTGGCTGTAATTGATTTAAAGGCTGTAATGCCAGTGTGCCTGGGCAGCGCTGGACAGTCCCCTGATGGTTTTTGCACCTCAGGAATCCATCTGTTCAATGGATTTGTTCAATGACCTACAGCAGCTAAACTAACTGACCAAAATGCAGGGATGTGATTGCCAGCTTTTCAGAGGCAGACAAATTGCTCTGAAAGGCTTCATGGGAAGGGCAAACAGCCCCAGCTCTTCAGGGTCAAACAGCTCACATCCCTGATATAATGTCAGAGAGAAAGAATGGGAAAAGACATGTCTATTCCAGACCCTGGCACCCAGGTGTAATGGGAGGTGGTGCCATCCTGCTCAGCAGCAAAGTGCTTTTTTTCAGTGTGCTCACTCTGGGCCAGAAAACCTGGGGATGAACTGTAGTGCAGAACTTGGCACATGCTGAGAAAGGATGGGAACAGTGCAAGCCACATGGGAAGCAGACCTACAGCTGCTCACTAGCAGAAAGGATGAAGGTTAATTGCAATTACACGAAGCCAATCTTTCCCCTCAGCCCCTTTCCCCACTCCTGTCACACAGTCTGGCTGCAAAAAGAGGCCTTAAAGAAGAAGCAGAAGCAATGTCTGGAAACTTCTATGTCTCTCCCAACTTCTCATTGTACTGACTACTCTCAACTTGTGTCTCTGGAGCAGAAGGAGGTGCCTAGAAGACAAAACAATAAGCAGAAAGTAACTGGGAGAGATACCAGCTTAGACCAGATATAAGAGGGAGGCTGTACTCCCTGCTACTCTCTCAGCTGCTCCAGAGTCCAAGAAAACAGAGATCAGATAGATTTTAACATATCTTTACCTCCACTGAGAAAGACCTTAGACAAATTAAATGTTCAAGCCAGAAAAAAAAAAAAAAGAAAAAGAACAAACAAGGAAAGTCCTGTTAAAAAATGCAGAGGATGGATGAGGTGAAGGTTGACTTTCCCATGTCATCTCAACTACCTGAACTAACACTTGCCTTGGCAGAAAAGTCTAAGTATTTAGCAGCTTCAATTTTGAATGCTTCATTTTTAATTTCTCCACTTACACATCCCTCTAAATAACTGTCAGAAAGTCCTAAATGAACCCCTGGTGTCTGGGCTCTGACCCACATCCTATTCCCATACTCTGTCTCCTATCAAGCTCCTCCTGTGGCAGTTCATCAGTGTTGCCACCTCCAGCTCTATGGCTTTTTCTAACAGAGGCAGCTGCCCTGAAGAAGAATCCAGCTCTTCTCACTCACTGTAGCCTCAGTAGAACCCCCTGTCCTCCCTGCAATTCATGTTCAAGCTCTCTTCTTCCTCCCTGGTTCTATGTAACATCAGTCACTGCAGCTGCTTGTTGTCTCTGTGGAAACTCTCGCCATTAGAGGCATTTAAAATGCCACTGATTTGGCACAAATCACCACCACAACAAAAATCAACAAAACCCCCCTTGGGACTTGAAGAAGAGCAGCTCAAAAGACATTGGGAAGAGACAAGTGAGAAGCCAGTGGGTGGAAATAAGAATCAGGAAGTAGAAGGCTTTATTAAGGAAAAATCATGAAACCCTTAAATAAAGTGACAAAAGAAACAATGGACTGAAGGGTTCATGAGACATCAGAAGCTGAGCTCCTCAGTAACATATCATCATGTTTTCTACCAAGGATATCTATTTAGGCACTCCTCTCTGTTCCAATTATCTGAATTTGTCACTCCTAACCTAACTTGCCTCTAAAGTGTTCATTTTTCACATGCACACTCATACTCACCTAACCCCTTTCCCACCCCTCTGTTTTCTAAGGAAGATTGAAGTTTCATTGGAGAGTGTCCCTGGAAGGACTCAGGGCTCTATGGGAGTGCTGATCCTCAGCCCATTTTTGAATGTTTTGCTGTAAGAATCCTGTGCATCCAATAAAGCCATACATTTATAGTCCTGTGACTCAGACTCTGCTAAACCACCCTTCATTTAATCTTAAAGGGTGTGCAAAAAGAGGCCTGTATCATTAATCCATTTTACATCAGGAGGGATGGGGATTGCAGGGGACTTTATTGTCCTGTTGCCATGGCATCAGGAACAGGCTCAACATCAGGCTTCTGAGCACTCATAACCTCATTCTAGGACTGGCTATGGTCTTCCACTGAAAACCCCACAAACCTCACTAATCCAGGGATCTAAAACCTCCAGAGTCTGACCATGCCAGAAGAAATTCAGTTCCCATTGCAAAAGTCCTCTGGAGGCTCAAGACTCCTCCTGACAGATGTACAGGGTATCTTCCTTCCTCACTGCTTTCACAACCACCAGTTTTCATGGAGGCAGCTGCCAGCTCAGAGCCTGGCACCAAGGAGAACTGTGAGGGCTGATGTGTCCCCAGCACAGTGACCTGTTCCTCTTTGATATTCTTCACTGATAACATCTACAGTTGTTCAAGCAGTTTAGGTTTGGGGCAACACCCCAAATTCAGCTCGAGGCCCATGGAAAGGCAGCCAATTAATAACAGAACATGCACTATTTCACAGTGAACTTCAGAGGCAAGGCAGGCAGAAGGACAAGGTCAGGTAAGCTGTCTCGAGCAGCTGCTCAGGGAATTGACATCAGAGCTCTGGGGCATATCTACCCTGTTACAATAAACTCAATGTGTGTATAAACCTTGTAAACCTTTATTTGCCGAACTAAAATCTCAATTTGCTGAAATAAAGCCCTAATTTAATTATTTAGCTGCCCACTGTGAAGTGTCACCATGCTTTAGATTAAGTTGTCAACAGAAGCTGATCTGTGCCATTTGTTAATTATGCGCATCCGAAGTCAAAGCCACTGGTAACAAGCTGATGAAGCATGCTGAATTTCTAGATATCTCAACTAGAAAGGGGCTACTTGCATGTTATCAGGGCTTTGCAGGTAGACAACTTAATCACATGGATTAGAAACCTAATATAATGAAATGCAACACAATACACACCATACTCACCCCGTCAGATTGGGTCAGGGAGGTCTGAGTCCCTGATCCTGCGGGTATGATAGCAGCTGCACATAAAAAGACTGAAACCTTGACTGAAACCATTCTCTAAAATATTTTATAACCTCTATTTGCAATACAAAGGATTAAGTAGAACACAGACGCAAATGCAAGGCGTCTGTTAACAAGGCAATGCTAACAAAGTGCTGAATGTGAAATTACAAGACAGAATGAATAAATATACAAAAGGCTGTGTATGCTCAAGCTGGGAGAAAGGGAGAAGAGGCAGAGGCCCAGGAAACAGCCACCCTTAACAATTAGTTTCTCAAAGGTTCAGCACATAAACAGCAAGTTTTGGCATCAAAAATTGATGACAGAACTGCTGGGAAGGGTGGGGAGAGGAGGGAGGAGGGAGGATGTGCCTAAAGTAAAGCAGTGCAGCAGCAATATATTATAAAAACTGTTCTGAAGCAATTCCACATCACTAGTTTGACCTCAAAACCTTAAAAAAAGAAAAGCAGCTGTAAAAGATAAAGAGGAAGATGGAGAAAATTGAAGCATACATCAAAGTCTGATGTTTCCAAGCTAAGCCAGCTTTTTTTCACTGATAAAGTAAGTGTTTTTCTAAATATAGGGAACATAGCAGGTTTCACCAATCTAGGCTGTGATGCAGGAATTGATATACACTGCAGCAAGGTGAGAGGCAGTCTTTTGCCACAAAAGCAAATGTCAATCAGCTTGAAGGATTCCTGTCTGGGCCAGGAAGCAAGAAGAAATTGTGGCTCTGCTTCGTGTAGACAAAGTATCGGGGAGAGATTTAATACAAAGCTCAACATTCAGAGTCTCGACTAAACTCAGGAGGGGAGGCTCTTAGAAACAGACGTGCTGAGACCTTGAGAAAAACAAGGAGAGAATCAACAGAGAGCACAGTAAACAAGATAGGGAAAAAAAAAAAAAAAACAGAGACGAAACATGGGGTTTGTTAGCATTCCAGAAAAGCTGTTGGTTTTTTGTTTTGCTCTGCTTTCAAAGTGCAAAAAAGTCCTTAATTCTGTGTGCATGAAGGAAAGAGCAGAAAAGCTCAAATCTAGCAACCAGAAGATCCAACGGAGATTACAAGAGTTCTTGTATTTCACAGGACCAAACGACAGCTTAAAGTTTCCCTTTTTGTGTCTCTTTTCTTGCAAAATATAAATGAACATTCAGTGAAGTATGTACAGCTTTCTTCTTGTTTTGTGGAAAGCACATTTAGACTACAATTCTTAAAATTGTCTTAAAATTCCCATCTCTTCCCAGCAACTTCCATTTCAGAGTTGGGGGGATGGAGAAAAAGCCTCTTTGCACTCCTAAAATTTGGGACTGGCAACTGTCAAAGTTCTCCATGATGTGCCTTGCAGGGTCAGACGTTTAGTGTTCATTTTTTCTGGCACATGAGAACTAAGACACATTGCAGGATATTTCCCATTCTTTGGAATAATATAAACTGTAATGCCTTACAAGGCAATTTTCCAAGGGGTTAAGTAACTGCTTTTTGCAGGTACTCATAAAGACTAGCTCAAACCTCTTGGTACCAAAACTAAATTGGCAGAAAACTTTTTTTGCAACAAGGCAGATTGCTTGGTAGGGAAGATAACTTGCAAGAGAACTTAGTTAATCGACTCTGTAACTTTTGGCCCTAAAGTTTATCAAGAGAAGGCACACAAAGAGAAATCCATGTACAAGCAACCTAGTTGTCTTTGCACAGCCAAGCACTTGGGAAGCTTCGTTTTGGAGTGGGGTAAGTATGGAGCTAACTTCCCTGGATCATCCAGGCAGGGCACAGCTGCATGCCCTGTTTTCAAAACACAGGTGAAATGAAAAACGAAGAAACATGCAGTTATCTTCAGTTCCTTTCATAAATTATTTCATCCAACAAATTCTACTTCTCTCATTTCACTACAGAGGCAGGGAAGAAGTTTCAGAAGAAAACAACCACACAGTGTAGTTTAAGACAAGGCAAAGACTTCTAGCCTTTTCTAATAATATTAACTTCATTTTTCTCAGAAAAACAAAAACACAGCTGGCAAAGCCAAGAATCATTTCCCTAGCATGGTTTATGTCCCACTACTTTCTGGGAGTCCACTGTATCATTGCTACCCGCTTCTTTTCCACCAGAAGAGAAACAACAACATGTTTAAGAATAAAGCCAACTGTGAGGAAACATACTGAGCAAGAACTCAACCTCCATGGTCTAAGGACTTCTAGTGCTGACCCCACAGGCACGAGTGCTTGATTGGGACTTTGCAACATGCCAAATGTGCTGGAACAGTCAAAAAGCCCTGAGTGGCCCAGTGGACACTGGTACACTGCTTCTCTCTTAATGGCAGTCTGCTGCCATATCAATATATCCCGGAGGTTATGTGGAGTTCAAGGATGTTTTCCTCCTAACTGGATTTCTGTGTCTTTCTGTTCCCCCCAGCAGCACACAGACCAGGCCCAAGTAACAAAACACAGGTGGTTTGCTTCCCCCTCTCTGGTGGCAGAAGGCACACTTCACTCCCTGCCTTCCATGCCTAAAGCAGAAGGCACAGAGAGAGCTGAAGGAGAAGGAGAACCATGGTTCCTCCTCCTTTGCAGCACGCATTTGCTGATGACAAATATGCCAGCGCCTTCAGCTCCGTGCTCTGAGGAAGCATCCCTGCTTGCAGCCAGGGTTGTGCTCCATGGAAGCAGCACAACATCTGCCACAGCCACAGCAGACATCTTCATTCCAGGTAAAGCTCAGAAATTAGGCAGTGACGGGGAAGAAGCGCCCCAGATACTTCCAGCTTTTTCCCCCCATTGCTTATTCTAAGTCAGACCATGAATGTGGGCTCAGCTCTCTGCGAGAGGCAGTGTGTGAGGAGGGTGCTTCACTTCTGGGAGTGCACAAGGAAGGCAGTGCTGTGATGGCAAAGCCCCTCTTGGCCAGTGGGGAGCATTCTGAGGAGCCACTGGCCCATGCCATCAGCCAGACATCCCATCCCACTCATGACCTTGGGACTCATCAACACTGTGAAGAAGGTAAAGCGGTTTGCAAGCACCATAAAAAGCATCTTCCTAATGGTTTATTGACAGAACTTCATTTCTCAGCAATTAACTCAATGAAAGCTCTAAGAAAAAGCAAATACAATGAAAATAATATTATTATTTTGAAGTGAGCTCTGGGCTTTTTATGCTGTGCTCAGCTGAACATTATGTGGCAGAGCTATGGATGTTAAAATTAGAGCTGAAAAGAAAAATGCCAAATAGATGAGCTGGTGAGGACAAATTTGTAACTAAAATGGGTAGCTTGCATAAACTAGCAGTGATGGATTTATTAATATAAGGATTTGATTGGAAAAACCTTTCTTTAAGGGTCTCAAAAAAAAGCTTTAAGCTCAGCAGAATATGATCTAAACCAGCTCCAGCCAGCATGATATGGCAAATTTTGAAAGTTACCTTGGAAATCCTGAGGGGACTATCCCTCTAAGGTGGAAGATGCCTGCAAAGATTTCACAGCTTAATTAATTTTGTGATGTACTTTGTCAGCGTGTTTCGTCCTGGTTTGGTGCAAGCAGGGTCCAAGCCTGCAGTGCACAGGATGCTTACCTATAAAACGTATTATTCTTCGAAGCAGTGGGTTCAGGTAACAGCACTCTCCAGTCAAAATAGTTTTCTCTTGAATAATGAGGGTTTCTCGGGTTGACTTTATGAAATACATGGATATCTCACCAATAAAAATCTGCCAAGGAAAGGGAAAGAAAGAGAAGGTCAAAAATTGCATGAGCAAACACTGAAACATGGGTGTCTAGCCCCAGCCCACAGACAGTGACACACAGCTGAGTGTTTCTGGGGACCCTGCACTGGCACTGTGGGGCTCAGCAGGGCTGACACACACCCAGCTCCCCAGAATGTTGGAGAGGGATCATTCCTGCACTCAGTGGCGCAGAGACCCAGAGAAGCTGACTTCACTCATGGCAAAGACTGTGGTGGAGCCTCCCTCCCCTCCTCTGGCTGCGCCGAGCTGAGAAATGCTCATTAAGCCTCAGCCTTGATGAGCTGCACCTGGACTAAGCCCCTGTTGAGCATATCAGAGACACTGTGTGTTCCCAGAAACTCTGCTGTCTAATGAGCATTTGTTTTTCCACTAACAGCCTTGGAAACTTATTTTTCTTATCTGAATAATAACCCAAGTGAAATAATATTTTTGTTGTTGAGCTTTCAAAAAAAGCTACCAATGTGAGTTTTGCCCAGGGTGGAAGATTACCATAACGGCAGCCCACTCTCTTGTGACCCTCAGAACAAGGGGTCAAAGTGAGATCCTTTTGGAGCTCCCAATTCCCACAAGATAAAAGGGTAATGTGTATGTCTCAAACACTGATAGCTGGATGGCTGTGGAGCCATCCAAGGACTGTTGGCAGTAACAGACCAGAAATGTTGGTAACAACCAAGGATTGTTGTTATTAAAACACTGTGAGAAAGAGCAATGTTTGACTAAATGTTCTGTTGTCAAAAATGAAGTCTCCACAGAACCACTGATCATGGTGTTAGCTGTGCTTATGTATTACATATTTTTGTATGATCTGAACATTCATGCTTTCTGTAAATGTAATAGCTGCTTCCCATAGGAGTAGGATCATTCCTTAAGCACTTAGAACTAATTTAGTTCTGTTACACTGAGGCCTATCTACCCTCACTAAAGCTGGACAGAATTTAATCACAGGCTTTAGAGGCAATGATGATCCACACACAGCAGGAACCTCTGAAAATATCACCTATCATGTTCTGTCAGCAGGCTTTAGAAAGGGAAACTGGGACCCTTTTAGAAAGACAGAGTTTGTAATTAAAGTCCTTACAATAAAAAAAAAAAAGCCTGCCTGATGTGGAAAAATGAGCTTTTAAGGGGAAGCACTTCAAGATTATTAATTTAATATATTATTGCAGGACATACACCAGAGAATCCATAGTGCTGGGGAACAGTCAGAGAAATACATAACAGAAGTGTTTGTGTACACACACACACTGTGTGGCACAGACACCTGGAGTTAGATTAAATGTCAAGGAAGTCACCTCAGTTCACTCTGACTGCTGGAATGGTGTGCTGTTTCAAGGGCAACAATTTATCCTTATTAAGCCAGATGAGTGTCCTTATTGATTATTGACATTCAAGCCAAGTATGCTCAACCTCTTTATAATTCTGCCCGCTGATGGCAGGAGCTGTGGAGCTGTAAAATGCATGTTGATAATGGCATCTGGAGGGGAGCTGATGCATGGGAGCTGCACTGAAATATTGCCTTTATCCCGTTTCACTCCATCTGCTCTTAACAGAATTGGCAAGCAGTTCAATAAGCTCAGCTCACTAACGACGGGGCTGGGAATTAAGAAAAAGACCATCTGCACTAAAGCAGTTTGAAAGTGACACTCTGTTTCAACCCGTTTATTATTTGAATTATTGCAATGTTCAGAAGTTTGAATTACTGCTTTGGCTCTCTGTCTGCCCGGGGCTGTACACACACACCGAGGGACGATTCACACCCTGAGGGAATTCCACTCTGTGAACACAGGGGCTGCTTGACTTTAAAATATCCTAAACTTTTCAAACAGGAGAGACTTAGGCATAAAACATACTAACAGTCCTCCTGTAACTATGCATCCACCTTTAAAGTTCCTTTACATCAGAGGTTAATGGAGTATTTTCCTGCTTCAGTTCCCATCTTTGTTTCTATAAATCTAGCTGTCTGGCATGCTCCTAGCGACTCCCATGTGCATAGATTAGTTCCACTTAGATTTAGGAGTAAATTTTGCCAGGCTGTAAATAATCTGTTCAGTTCCATTCCACTGATTTAAGCAGAATTATCCCAGATTTCCTACAGCATAACAGCTCAAAATTTGATTTTTTTGAAATTAATACTGCCTTTGGTTTAGGTATATGGCAATAAAGCTGTGTTTGTGTGGAGATACAAAGTGGTTCAACATAACTGGACCATTCTTGTCATGTCATCACTGGCACTGAATTTAGTTGCTGAAATTTGTTTTCTAATATGCTTAATATGGGCTCTCTAGAATGTCAGCCTTGCTGTTTCTGAAAAATTCAATGGGCAATTGGACACCTGATTCTGAAAGCTAATCTGTCTGTGTGCAGTTGAATGTGGTCTGAATAGCTCTCAAAGAACTTGTTTGTTTTTTGCTTTTTTTTCCTTTCCCAGGCATTTCTGAAATCAAGTAACTCCACTGATTCTCGTGATTTAAACCCTGATGATGCTGCATGAGCGGGGTCCACATCCAGCCAAGTTGTCCAGCTGGCCTCCCAGAATCAATCACCCGCACTGCCGAGTGCCTCAGCTCCTGCCAAAACAAAATCAGCACTCCAGGAATGGCTGCGGATCAGTTCTATAGCTGACATCTAAATATAGACTCTGTACCTAAATATGGGCTGAAAAAGAAAACAGCAAGCTAACCGCTTTTATTTCCATTTGAGAAAACAATGCAAGGTTAATGAACTTCCGTATCATACTGGCTTAATTAGACAGTAGAAATGTCAGGAGAATTGCACTGGATTGAAAGTGATCTGCAGTCTGGCATGGTGTAGGTAATAGGGAAGCAAAGGTAGTGCCCTGCATGTGTTTTTGTTCTTGGTTTCCTGAATAAAATAGCAGCTAATCTACACTGAGGACATATTGCTTGAGAACTCTTGCTCACATTCCATTTCCTATAACTACCAGGTAAAAATACAAGGATGACCCAAAGCCCAATATGAATCAGAAGTACCGACCCAGCAGGCATTTTTCCTCTCCTGATTTCAACCTCTCCAGTGAGAAAACTTCTTCAATTTTCCCTGCCTTCCCATTACTGGCAGTGTCACCAAATACTTGCCCCTCAATGTTCAGCTCTCAAAGCCCTCTGCTGCACACACATTACTTATTTCCTGGCTCATCCTGACCCAGCAGATGATAAAATTATCCGTCCATTTTCCTCTTCAACAGTCTTTTATCCATGATAGTCCTTCAGCTGACATTTTCAGACAGTGAAATGTCTCATCTCCCCCTTTCAAGTTCTCAGCACAGCATTAGCACCTGATACTCCCTGCACTCCTGCACAGATTACTGACAGTTTGTAAATTTAATTTTCAATTTAATCAACAAAATAATGGAACTATTGCTTTTAAAAGGATATGGAATATTTTTTTTCCCTGTAGCACTTTCTGATAAGCTCACACAAAGGATCATTTGCACAGCTTTGTTAAAAAAATATAAGAAAAGTGAACAACAAGAAGACCTGTTTCTGTGAGGATGAAGTAAAATAAACTGTGCAGAAATGTGTCTGTGGTACAACTGAGAGGAGGCTGCAGAACAGTGGGATATTGGAGCTGCCCTCCTGCAGTAATTGTGCAGTGGGGAAAGGCTGAGGAGCTGATTGGAAGAGTTGTATTAAATTTAGAAGAATAATTATTGATGGTGCTGACAGGCACAGCTTCTAACCCCCTTTGTTATTCCTTCTATCAGTTTTTCTCTGAAACAGAACACTGGCCTTGTACCTCGGTTCAAATGCTGCAGCAAAGGTGAGGCAGCAAATGCTGCATCCCTTCTTCATCCCCCTGCCATGCTTTTGCTCACTTCTCCAGCAGTCAAAATACTTCTCCTTAGTCATGTTTCTGCAAACTCCTGTGCATGTAGAGTGCCACAATCTGGTTCCTCCCGTGCTCCAGTCCTGCTGCTCCAGCCTCAACTCTTGTTTTCTCCCTTTGAAAATCCTCTACAGATTCACTGCAACTCCAGCTGCTCAGCTGGATCTGCCCTGACTGCCTCCTTGCTGTCCCACAGCTGCTGGCAGAGGCTGCACCTCATGATAGAAAATATCCTAATCATAATTTTTTTTTAATTTTATAACTTTGGTCAGTTTTCACAGGATTACAGAATGAGCTAGGTTGGAAAAGACCTTTGATATCATCAAGCCCAACATATGTTTGCCTTTGCCCGGGGGAAGGGAATTAGGGTTTATTTCCTCTTTCCTCTTTCCTTTAGGGTGTTGTTCCACCAGGTGAAGGCCTGATGAGCTTAAAATCTCTGCAGACTGGGAGCAGAAGAGAAGATTCACCAAAGGCAACAGCCATCAGTGGCCATCAAGTGCCATGAATCCATCAACTTCAAACAACAACCCTGGTCTGGAGGAGAGAAAAGAATAAGGACCTGCTTAGCACCAGAGGTGAAAATATCTGTAAGCAATAGGAAACCAAATACTAAGAACTAAGCAACCTGGGACGAATGAACATTAAACCAAAGAATATCTATGGGTTTTGACTGCATAAAGTTTGTGAAAAATCTCTTAAAATACGTGTGGCATGGAATTATTTTCTCTGCACAGCCGGCCTATGTGAGGATGAAATTATTTCTGTTGCACATCCTGAGCAGAACAACATCCTGGCCAGAAATAAAGTAATGCCTTCATCCTCTAACACTAAAAATGTTGTTGGAGAGTTTTTGTTTTTCCTGAAGTTTTGATGACACTCACAGCCCTCCTGCTTCTCACTCACTCATTCACTCACTCACTTACTCACCATTTGTGACAATTGTGAAAACACTATTTTTGTAATTTTTTCACACTTCCAATGAACACTAGGGTTGTGTGGAAGTTCCCACTGTCTTAATTTCTGCTGCAATTCCACATGGATAAAGAAGGAGGAGGACCAGCAAAGATACATGAGAGAGATGCAGGATGCTCCACTGTGCCCACAGTTTGGGACTGCCTCAAGTCTTCCTCTCTGTGAAAGTTACTTCCTTCTGCTGCTTTTCATGAAAAAGTACAAGTGATGTTATTTTCCATCACAGGAAGACAATGGAGTTCCTACATTAGGGAGAATCATGTGAAGCGCACACATGACCTATCTGTCTTTCCTAGGTATTAAATTAACATTTTTCTCATTTCTGTGAGCTTTTAAATCCTTCAACTTGTTTACTCTAACAGCACCCTTGTGACACAGTCAGTATTTTTTAACACCACTTTATACACTGAAACTCCACCCAGGGACATGCTGCAACACACAAAAATCTCTGCAGCAAACAAAACTGAGCTAAGATCTTGGGACACCACTGCTCTCAGTTCTGGGCAGGTTTCAGCAAGCCGTATGAAATTTCCCAAAGCCTGTGCAAGGATGCGTGTGGCTGCATTTTTAATGTCACAAATAGAAAGAACCAAATTAATCAAGTCTCCATCATTCAAACAGCAGCCAAGGGGAGGAGGGGACGTGAGGAAGGCACTGGCTGTGAGACAAGCTGCACGCAGAGCACTCAGAAACAGAGAATTGCAGCAGATGAGGGTTGTGGGGCTCTCAGCCTCAATCAGCCAGTTTCAGTATCTCTCTCCCTGGGAGAAGCAGGACTCTCCACCAAAAGGTCACCTTTGCAAAATGTTCCAGAGGGTGTTTCATCAGCACTGGCTTCAGCTGGGCCAAAAGCAGTTCTGCCCTGTGGAACTGTCATGTCTCTGAGGTTTGTGTTAGGATAGCTGCAGTCAGGATAGGGATGTTCTTCAGGACCTACATGGGAGCTCATGACTTCAAGGGTGGAGATCCCACAGCCTCTTCTTCAATGTTTGTCTATCCTCATTGTTAAAGTTTGCCTAATTTTTAATCCATTTCAATTTTTGAAGCTGGTGTCCCTTTGCAAGGTTGCCTCTTGTGATCTGAACAGCCTGTTTTCCTCTTCTCCAGAGTCCCCACTAAGAACAGGGTTTATATTGACTTTCACTTAGTGTTGTGAATTCCTTAATTCCTTAGATCTCCCTCACATTTAGCCTTAGCCCCTGAGGAATATTGATCTGCCATCCTATCTGCTACCCTCAGGACCCGGTATTGGCAATGTGAAGCTGAGAGACTCTATGGTCAAACCAGCAACATCTGTATTGAGAAAAGGCACCTCAAAGGCAAAGGCTGGCTGAGGTCTGCCTCAAGAGCCTCTCCAGGACACAGGATTTCTGCTGTGATCCACAGACAGGGCCCTGACCAAAGCCTGCAGAGGCTTTCCCTGATAAGATCATTATCACTGATATTCCTGAGGTCAGGGACCGGCTGAGAGCTCCCTCAGACACTCTCTTGTCTTTGCCATCACGCCCTGGACAGGTGTTCTCAGGCCCCAGGAATCAATACTGTATTTTGCAAAAGTACACAAGGTAATGAAACAGTGTCTTCAGCTGAATGTTGCAATGCCAGCTCACTTTTAATTTTCCAAGGATACAAACTCAATGGGTTCAATCTGCATTCAATTACTCACCTCATTGTGTTTTGGAGTGGGTGGTTGTTGTTGTTGAATGAAAACAATAGCAAAGAACAGTTGCAAGTACTTTTCCAGAACAAGAAAATTGCTTTATTGTTTTTGTTTCTCTTTTTTATTTTAAGTCAAAAGGGTTGAAATACATAGTTTATATTCTAGCCTGCTCAAAACCCAAAACTGTCTTAGGGTTGTGCTCAAAAACCTAATACTCTGGTAAAACTGTCTAAAATAATTATACTGAAGTTCTAATGAAGAACATACACATTTTCCACAGCCCTGCATTGTTCCTCACAAACTGGCATGTGGCTGGGACCACCACAAAGTCCCAGAGACACTATGAACAGAAACGCCTGAAAGTGTTGCACCAAACCAAGAAAGCGTATTTATTCTTCCAGAATAGTGTGCAAACAGCAGAATACAAACATTTACACAGGGCACACCTTTTCCTCACTCCTTGGTATCCCTAGCTCCTCATTCACCACCCCACCAGCCCTGGCAAGACTCCAGGAGGGGAAGGCAGAGGACACAGCCAGCTGTGCCATGTTGAAGGAAGAGACGGAGATCTGACTCCATATTTCAGAAGGCTTGATTTATTATTTTATGATAAATATTACATTAAAACTATACTAAAAGAATAGAAGAAAAGGTTTCATCGCAGAAGGCTAGCTAAGCTAAGAATAGAAAAAGAAACAATGGTAACAAAGGCAGCTGTCCCAGACTCTCTGTCCGAGCCAGCTGACTGTGATTGGCCATTAATTACAAACAACCACATGAGACCAATCACAGATCCACCTGTAGCATTCCACAGCAGCAGATAATCATTGTTAATATTTGTTCCTGAGGCCTCTCAGCTTCTCAGGAGGAAAAAAATCCTAAATAAAGGATAAAAAGATTTTTCATAAAAAGATATCAGCGACACAGGGGGAAGTGTGGTGGGCAGCAGGCCGTGGCACAGCAGGCTGTGCCTTCTGGCAGCACCAGGGCCAGCAGAGCCTGGTGATTCCTGCCTGGAAAAGCCGGGAAGGAGCTGCTGTAGCAGAGCTCTGAGCTCTGTCAGACGTTCCTGGTTCTCCTAGCAGCTGCAGCTGAGCAGCCACAGGGGAGTCAGCCACGACAGGCAGAGCTTCCCTGGCTTCCCTTACAGAAATAATTCACTGTACTAACGTGGCTGTGCTAAGCCAAAGCCAAGGAATGAAGAAAGAATGGGAGAACCATGGGGAAGAAGGGTGTTTCTGAAGTTTGAGGGGTAAGTGCAGATTGTAGAGAGAAGTTGGAACAATTTCCTCCTACTTCAGATCAACACTGTAATTCAGCTTCTAGTTCATAATCAGACTGGGTTTGGTTTGACTGATTTCAACCTTATCTGAAAACAAATACTCCTTTGTACAAATTAATAGCACTGGGCAGTTAACAGATTACATCTAGGCTGCTACTTCCCACCTGGAAACAGAAGGAAAGAAACTAACCTCTGTGAAAATGGTAGTGGCACTTTCTATTCATTTTAGGGTAATGAAGAACAGAGAGAACAGTGCCCTTGAAGCTTTCTGCCACTGCTCAGTATTCATTTCAGCAAGCTGGCTCTGTTCCTAAGCATCTCTGCTTCTCTCGGGTGGGCAGATAAATCACATTGGATGGAGCAGAGCAGGCAGCAGTGCTGAACTCTGGAAGGATTGTTTAGTGCCAGCTGGGGAATTGGCTGCTTTGCAGTAACCTCGTAACAAGGAAAGCTAGTCTTCAGGGACACTGATGAATGTGGTGGAGTCATCCCAGAATATTTTTAGAGAAATGTTTCAAAAGCAATGGATAAAATTTCATAAAACCAGGCCAGTCACATTTATTTTGCCACTGAAAGTGCAGGGAAATGCAGATACAGTGGTACCAACCCACAGCTGCACTTGTGCAAAGTGGTCTTAGAAATAAAACACATGCGTTCGTTTTCCCCATGCCCAGTGTCATAGCCAAATGACAGAGACACAAAGATATTCCATTAAGTTCACAAAGATGCTCCCTTTTGGCTTGCAAGGGCTGTAACACCTCAAAGCTGTGCTGAAATCACGGCTTTGAGTCCTCCCCAGACCCCTGCACACAGGACTGCACTTAATGCTGCCTGTGTCTCAGATGAGGGGTGATTGTACAGATCCCTGGGACACCTCCCACAGCTCCAGAAGCCCTTTTAGATTTTATTATGAGCCAGTACCTTATTGCTGCTGGCCTCCACCAGCAATCACTCCTCTCATGTCACGAGGACAGTGGTAATGTGAAAGCAACACAGAGAAATCAAATTTGCTGTCACATCAAACCAGCCATTTGCCAAATCAGCCATTCTGCCTTTAGGAAGTGAAGCAGTGAGCGTTGTGCAGAGGAAAAATGAGTAATTGCAAAGGAAATGGCATTACCTCTGACTTAAGTTGTGCCTAGGTTGTGGAGATGCACAACGTTGGTGATTCCTCCTGAGAGCAAAGAGTGGGGAGTGAAGCTACACCTTAGCTGGCAGTGGATGCACACAGCACTCCCTCCCATGAGGAACAGCTGTGGGGGGTTCTCTTGTTTGTGTGGAGGTTTTTGGTTTTGTTTTTTTTTTTTTTTAAAGAGTACAAATTGTCACGGTCTAAATGGAAATGGCTGCGTTTGCTCCTTGCACTGAAATCCCTGGGACATTCAACTGGATCAAACCTCTCTTCCCAGGGTTGTGGGCAGGCTGAGTGAGAGGCAGCATCCGTTTGGGCTCAGGATGATACATGAGGATGTTCACATTCTGAATGGACTAACCAGCAGGGAAGTGCAAGACAGAGTTTAGGGAGAATCTGAGCTCACTTTCTGTCTCATTTATAATCTTTTTATTGATGACCATTGCCAGAATTTGGTCTGCAGAGTCAGCTACAAACCAAAGACAAATGTGAAAATACTGTGCAAAGAGAAGAAGGTCTTTCAGGAAAAGGTGGGAATGAGGAACAAAATTAAGTTACTCCTATAAAGACCTTGTGATAAGCATCAGTCAGGAGGACAGAAAAATCTCTGACATATGTCCTGGTTGAAAATTAACCCAATATTAAGTAACAGAACATTAAATAATTGAATTATGTATTAATAATACAATATAACAATACAACTAATTAAATAATGTGATTAAACAATGCATTAATAAATACTGCATTAAAAGTGGGTGGAAAAAATGTTTTGTCAGGGGAATTTGACCTGAAGTCTCCTTGAGGTTGTACCTAGAGATCCCTGGTGCTGAGCACGATGCCAAGAGCCCTGTGCTGACCCTGACCCTGCCTCCTCTGTGTGGAGCAATGTATCCAGTGCAGCAGCACAGCACAGCCCAAGAGGCAGAGTTACCACCTAAACCAGCCCTGGATCCAGCCCAGGGTGCTGACTGGACCCAGGCCAGCATTGCTGCACAGTTTGCATGGGATGGGCTGGCTCACAGAGTCCAGCTCCACACAGCACTGAGCTGAACGTCCCTTCAGCACCCAACAACCTCACCTGGCATTCATTACAGCCTTTCATTCTTTGTGTTCAACATGGGCTATGGGAGCTACAAATAAAGCACTCTTCAAAGAGTCACAGACCTGCTCATGTTGGAAAAGGGCTTTTAAGATCGTGAAGTCTGACCATTAACCCAGCACTGCCAAGTCAAGGCTCCAGCTCAGCATTTCATAAAGGACAGTAATTAAGAAAAGCTTCTTGGGTTACTAAAAAGCAAAGGCAATGCTGATCCAGTGCAGCAAAACTTGAAAGGTTAGCATAAAATTTTGGCAGAGCAAGGATTTAAACAGAAGATCCAAATAAAGAGCAACATTCATTACCCAACGTTTTATCAGTAATCGAGGGACAAACCAGTCATTAATGTCATTGCTCTGGAACCAAGGCATGGCTGTGACCCACCACCTACCTTTACAAAAAGCACTTGTGAATGCTGCATCCCTGAACATTGGCACTATGTTGATGGGGGAGGTCCAAAATGTGGGGGTTTTGGTTTTTTGTTTTGTTTTGTTTTGGTTTTGGTTTTTTTATTTTCAGATAATCTATTATTGCAGCAGAAAGTAAAATGAAATCCTTGATATGCAACAACATCCAATACATAAAATAATTCTGTTACTGCAGATGTTTCTCATAAACTTATGATGTAATCCACTTCAAAGCACCTGCTTGTCTTTAGAAAGTGTCCTGTACCAAAACCTATAGCCTCTTCTGCAGATCCCTTTCACACTTCTTACCACATTCTGTGACAAGAATATGATTTGGTGCACTAAAATTACTGCAGAACAAAACTTAAAACAGACTAGGGCAAAGCACTAACTATTTAAAAATAAATATGTAATGTACAGCTTTAATCAACTTTTGAAAGCGATGAAAAGCAAACTTAATACAAGAAATAAATACTAACAGAGAAGAAATAGCAAGAAAGAAATGAAACAAAAGTCCATAAACAGAGTCTGACAGGAATTTATCAATGCAATTACAAATTCACTAGAGCTTGGGCTGTTGGTGAAGTATGCAACTTTCTGTGTGGAAAATGGAAAAGAGCTGAAGTTTTGCTAACCAGTGAGTGCAATAAATTGTTTGGCATTGTAGGTACTCCGCTAGTTGAATATTTTCATCTGCATAGAAAAGCTAAAAATTGCAGTTTACTGGCTGAATACTGAATAAAATCAGGTTAAAAAAAAGTTTAGTGACTGTTGGAAACAAAGAAACTATTAAAAAAAGAAAACAGCATTCATATTTTTCTTTGTATTTAACATCCCTCTCCTCATCTAAGCCTTTTAAGGCCATTCAACAGTCCTTTTAATATAGCAGGAAATAATCCTGTATATACTGCACATCTGACCTGGATTTTACTTCAGCTTTATCCCGTTTTCTTATTGCCAGTAATACATAACCTTTGCATTAGAGCCTCTCTGGAGCCCAGGAAATTCACAACTAATCAGTGAAGTAAGCAAGCTATTGTAAAAGGCTTAACAAGCTCTATCCCTCAGCCTTGCATTGTGATTACCTCAGAATAATTACTCCTGGCGGTAACTGATGAAGATCATATTAGGCTGAGGCAAAACAGAGATCCTGCTAAGTGTGAATCAATTACATCCAAACGGAGAGGCGAGGGGACAAAGATATCACAGCACCATTGTTATTGTTTATGGGGATTTCAGATAATTCCTCATACTCACAATCGCTGTCGGGGTTGAAGCCAGCACACAGTACAGCACAAGCGGTGAAATGAAGCTCTCGTCCTCCGTCCCAGGGTAGGGTTTCATCAAATTGCCATCCTGACAGAAGAAACCTTGGATATGCACCTGAAAAGTGTCAGTGTACTCGAAGTAGTAGGCGAGCAGAACAGTCCCAGCCATGATGACGAGCTGAAAATAAAGCATAGTCACAGAGAGAGGCGTTAGTTGCTTTTTGAACAGATGCAGCTGTGCCTGCGAGCTACTCCAGTGCTGTGGACCATCCTCCCTTCACCGTCACTCTGACAACCCCTGCCATAATGGTGTGCGAGCCTCTCTGTGTGTGTGTGTGTGTGTTTCTGTGCCTCTGCTTTGCAACATCTGTTACATAAACCTTTTGGCAAACGACGCCAATGAACGTCTCAGATGGGAGCGTGTCCGCGCTCGGCGCGCAGGGGATGGGAGCTGTGACAGCTCACAGGGCATGTGAGTGTCAGCTCAGGAGGGATCGATGGCAGCGAGGCATAGACAGCAGCAGCAGCAGCTAAAAAACCTGTGCTCGGTGGCAGGGGAGTGAGAGAGGATTGTTACAAAGCCTACAGGAAGCCAAAGCCAAAACACTTCCCCGCTGCAGCTGCAAGCCCGTGCTGGGGAACGTGTGTGTTGTGCTAATGCAGACGAGCCCTCTGCGTGGCCCAGATGAAGATGCATCCAGAGGAAGACTTCTCTCCTGACACTCACTTTTCCCTGGAGCTGCTTCTTTACGAGTAAAGCTTTACCAGTCTGTTCAGAAATCTCCACAAGCAACCTGTGGGGGACTTCAGTGCGCTGCCTGACTTACCCATTCTACCACAGCCACTTTTGAAAAAGCTGGCTTGAGTCTGAAGCTGCATTCATATAACAGATATGAACTGCAAGGAGCCTTTCTGGTCTCTCTTTCCATACTTCATGGCTCCTAAATGGCTTAGTTGGAAGCTCAGCAATCTGCTTTTTTGTATGTAGTACCACAGTACCAGCTTCCCACACTGCTTCAGCAACACGTCACCGCAACCTCACCAAAGGTGTCCCAAAACTCACCTCATGAAAATAAGCAGATTTATTAATTCTTGTTCTCCCTCTGCCACACTGCAAAGAAAATCTCACATCACAGTCTTCACCCAAGACAAAAATAGTAATTGATTTGTAACTTTTTTTTTTAGGGGTAATGGTCTTAAAACTAAAAGAGGCTTGATTCAGATGAGGCATAAGGATGATGTGTTTTACAATGACGGTGGTAAAAAAAGGACACAGATTACCCAGAGAGGTGTGAATATCCCATCTCTGGAAGTGTTCAAGGTCAGGTTGTACTGGGCTTCGAGCAACAGGTCTAATGGAAGGTGTTCCTGCTCACTGCACAGGGGTGGACTAGCTGGCCTCTAAAGTTTCTTCCAACTCAAATCCTATGATTTTAAATTGTGACTACAGGATCTGATTCAAAATCCTCTTTATGGAGACTAGTGCCACTATTACAGAAGTTGTCACTATTCAAATATTTTTGTCATTTTAACTATACAAGTTATCTAGTCACACCATAGAAAAAAGTGGAATAACCAGGTCCTGGTCTTAGTATTTTGCCTCCAGGATTTCTGCATTAAAACTGTATTGCTGCAAGATTATTGTAAGACCTCTGAAAATTAATTTTGGCAATTCTGTCTCAAAGATATGCTTGAAGCTATTCATGCACTCCTCTGGCACATCTCTGCACACACAGCTAGCCATTAAAGCTATTGTATATTTGAGTAAGAGCTGGACTAAAATAAGAAAATATAATGAAATCAGATTAGTAATTGATGCAAGTAGCAGACCAAGAACCCCTAAGTGGTTGAGGTGGGGAGGGACCTTTGGGGGTCAGTACACCCTCCTTTGCTCAAGCAGAGACACCTCAATTGGTTGCCCAGGACCATGCCCGGATGGTGCCTGAACATCTCCAAGGATGGAGTCTTCACAACCCCCCCTGTGTCACTTGAAGGACAGACTTAAATAATGTCACAGTGAAGCCATAGTTGTGACACTCTTTTTAACCTTCAAATTAACCATCTCATTTTGTAGATGCATTATTTTCAAGACCACATACCTGCCCAGAATAAATTCTTTTAACTAACTTAAAGCGAGATGCTGCTATCTGTGTATTCACCAGGGATCTTCACGGCAACCTCCATGAGTACAAACACAGTCCCTCAACTAAGGACGCAGGAGTTAATTTACATTTGAATTTAACTCCTTGAACAGCTATAGATTTTCTGATCAACCTGGGCAACTCAGCTTTGTTAACTAACACAGAGAAAGGCAATGACACTATCACTACTCTACCTGACATGCCCTGATAAACATGTTGGAGATTACAGGATGCTTGCATATAGAGGTGTTTAAACTCAGTTCCAGCACCTCATGTGATCTGGGCTGTCAAAAGCAATCTGACCCACCCTTCCTATCCCAAACATACTCCCAGAAATACTTCAGGTTGCCAGCCCCAGCTGGCAAACACAGGTAAATCATAAATAATACATGACACAACAGACAGCTGGTTTTTCTCCTCTTACTGGAAAACAGAGAAAGCAGGTTACTGAACTTTTAACCTTCTCTGGGTGTCCTATGGAAAAGAGAATGCTTTTCAAAAAATAAGGTGCTTTGATACGGGAGGAAAATGTCACTTATCCCAAATGCAGTCTCTAGACAGCAGTTCCACAACTAACCTTGACCTTTCCATTGTCAAATGCTGACTCAGTGCTGCACAAAAACCCCTCTTGCATACAAAATACAGCTCTTGACTGACTGATTCAACATTGATATTGACCTAAAATTTCACAAATCAAAGGATCACAGAATGATTGTGTGGGAAGGGACCTTAAAGTTCATTCCAATCTGCCTGCCATGGGCAGGGACCTTCCAGCCTGGTCTCAAACCACCCCAATAATGAACCCAATTCTGTTCACACTCCCTGTGTTTCTCTGTCTTGTTCTTCTGAGAAAGAAAAAAACCCCAAAAAACATATAATCTGTGAAAAGAGATTTGAATTGTGGACACATCGTGTCCTGTAGGTGACATCCACCATCTCAATGAAACAGCCACAGCAGGCAGCAGAAATTTAGACCTTACCATACCCCAGGGGATGACGTGAGATACAGAAAGCACAGTCAGCCATGACCACAGACAGAAGCAAAATTTTTGCTGCTGGTACAGCCAGTGAAGACCTGACCCCTTCTGTGCGGCAACTTCCTCTGCCTCATCTTGAGTATTCACCACTTCAAGCAGCTTATCAGCAAAATGCAACCACAAACTTCTTTTAGTTCTCCCTTCCCTTTCTCCTGTCCAGGTGGTAACTATTTAATATGTGTTTAACAGGAGTGAGATGACAAGTGCCAGAAGGGGTCAGAGTGGCCAGAAGCAGGGATGTCAGAGACAGGAGGGCTCCCTGCAAAGCAGTGAATGTTCCCTGGGTGCTGGGATAAAAACAAATGCAGTACTGCCTTGTAGATATGCTGGATTATGAGCATTACGGGGTCTAAATCAAATGGGCCTGAATTTTGTAGCCTTTTCTCCCTGTTTTCAGGTTTCCAAACATTGAAGGAAGCAGAGAAGAACAGGTAGGCTGATTTAAACTAAAGATACAAAACATGCCATTATGTAATTCAGAAAACACAATGTCATGTCTAACATTTTGCAGGGTTTATTTATTAATCCTTTTTAACTCATTTCCTCGAGTTTACTTGGGGAAAAGTTAAAAATGCTCAATAACTTCAGAAAGGCAGCCAATGAACAGAAGGCTGCTAATAAGTCTAAGGTGCTTAATGGCCTCCATTAGCACAGTGTTTAACCATGTCATAATCCTTAATATTTATCATTACTGCTCCATTGTAAGTTAAGAAAATGCTCTTATCATCATTTTACAGAGAGGGGACAAAAGCTGAGGAGATAAAATGACTGCCCTCAGGTCACAGCAGAGCCTGTGGCAGAGCCAAGATTTATCTTTCTTTTGAACCAAATTATTTTGGATTAATCAATAATCTCCACATGAAAAGGTTCAATGATATGTATGTTTAGATCCTGATTCTGTAGAAGCTCATTCATGGTAGTGTTAAGAAAAATTGTGTGTCTGACTCAGTCCCATTTAAAAATTCCTGCTGAATTTAAATCAATCTTGACAAGCTGGACTTAAGCAACTGGGGTGTGTTTTTCCCTCAGTCATTTAAATGGATTAATTATGTAGCACGTAACACCCATCCCTTGACACACCATTAAATTCTGCCCTGCTCCAAGAGTCCACTCTGGCTCTGCCCGTACAGACCTCCCTGTCACTGCACACCCTTGCTCCACTTGCACCTGTGGGCATTCTCTGCACTCAAAAAACCACTTTCTTCAATGTTTAAGAAATAGGAAACAAGTCTTGCCATCCTCTTTGGGTAATGGGTAATTTTTTGGTGTAGAGTTAATCACGCACTAATGGCAGATTGTGTCCCAAGTATAAAGCAAGAGGATCTTTGCAGTAAGCAGAACAGTTAGTTACACTAACTCTAGGGTACTGGTGTATATCCAGAATCCTCCTCTGCGCTGTAACAGAGTCCCTGACAGCAAAACTCAGAGAGCTCTAACATCCAAATAAAATTATTGCACCTCCAGGTAGTGGGGCTGAAATCCCACATTGTATGCATTCTCGTAATTCATTGCAAAGCACTTCCCTGTATCCTCCACAAATGGGAGATTTTTTTTTTAATACTGTTACTCACAGAAAAGCTCTGTTGCTTACTCTGCAAGTAAGCAAGCAAGAGGGCAACTCCACTTGGGAAAGGGGCATAAAGCTGTAAAAGACAGAGATCAGTTTTGGAAGAGGGAAGACACTGTGGGAGACAGAATTTTGATCAGCCTAGACTGAAGGCTCCCCAGAATTCCTAATAGAGGAGCAAGAAACTTATGGAGAAAATGAAGATGCTGGAAAAATTTCTGGTGTACCCTTTAGCCACACAACCTGCCTGTCCTGCAAGACAGGCACACAGCCACTGCAAAAATCCCCTTTTGTTGTGTGTTTTGTCACTATTTAAGTGATATTGCAAGTCCATATGAGTAAACTTGAAACCCCCCTAGTATTGCTGCTATTTATACATAAATAAGTAAATTCTTTCTGCTTATCAGCCTTCCCACAGTCTATCTACTCATAATACATCTTACAGAACCTTTAACATGCTCAACTGAAATCTGAAAAACTGTTCTTGCACACAAATGACAGCATAAATAATGACTTTTTAATTTCTCCTGAAAGAAGTCAAACCAGTATTTTGCATGTGGTGCTCCTTAGTGGATAGTCATTGAGATACATATTGATGCACCTGCTCAGTTTTTTTCCAGCTAATTTCAGTGGTTTTCACTTCTTTAACTGAAACTGCCACAGTTTCATGAGCACCACAAACCTGCACAAGCATTTTCAACCCTTGACACACATGCTGTGGCTCACAGTTCCACCCATTTTGGTCATATTTTTGCCTCCCCTTTTGCCTGAACTCTAGTGACCCTCTGGTATGCAAAACCTGAAACAATTTGGTGTGTTTTCTCTCAGAGAGGTGATGAGAGCCATGGCACCTGTGTGTCCTGAAATAACTGCCAAGTTTCTGCTGACAGGAATTGTTAAGATGTGTCTGCTCTCTACTGGATAATATCAGAAATATTGAACATGCCAGGCTGTTTTGCCCAGGGATGGGTCCAGGTGTCTCTCTGTCATTCTGCCTTAGAGATGGGAGCTCCAGTCTTGCAGCTGCAGCAGAGGGATGTTAGAAGCACAGCAAATTGGAACAAATCACATTTATTATTAAATTCAAAGACCCATTTCTGCCCATCTAAAAGCAGATCAAGACTCTATTTAAAAAGTATGATGTCTGTTTCCTGAAGTATCCTTATTAGGATGAAGGCTCAGAAACTCATGTTGGATCAATATTTTTTACATGTGTTGGCTGTATTTATTTGTGGCCAGCTGATCTCTACCTAGTAAACCAAGCTTCATATGACATAAAGAAAAAAAATATTTTAGCTATATTTTGTTTTCTTAAATAATCAAACTTCCTTCTGGCAGAAGAATTGCAGACTCCTAGAAAATAGTAGATTTGAATAGTAGATTTGACTTGAAGCAGTTATTTTGCCAAGCCTTTTTACAGTATTCTCTCTGGGAATTCTTCTCAGAAATCATCTATTCTGACAGACCCACTACAATGTCTTAAGAAGGATCTACATTTTCACACAGTGGAGTGGTCAAGTGGTAAGGAAATGCTGAACATGCCTTCAGACAAACTTGTATTTACAAATAACAAAGATGAAGACTACCACTAACAGAAAGCCTATCCAGATGTGCCACCAGCTGAAATCTCACACTGAGGTGTGAGGGTGGCAGGTGCTTGTCCCCCATTATCTGTTAATGGGAATTAGCAGGATGAGCCCTTCAGGGATCAGCAAAAGCCTCAGTCTACAGCAGTTTGTGGAGCATCTGTTGTGTGCCATTTTATCACCAGTGATTCAACTTTAAAGGTTTCACCTTCACACTTGTGCAGCACACCCAGGTCTGTGGAAGGAGAAGTGTATTGGACAGCAAAGGCTCCTGAAGACTGCAAGGGCAGCAAATTAATGTTTGTAATGGATTATGAGGATCAGGCTGACTGCACAATCTTTTATTATTGCCAAGAAACTGAATGCAGCAAATCCCCTGCTTTTTATGAAAACACTGCAAAACAACAAGGACAAAAAAATAGACACAGGACTGTTCATTGCAACATTATTTTACTTAAAGAGACAGAGAAAAAATGAACCTGTATTAGAATTCTGTTATGATAAAACAAATACAAGTGAATGACTTCATTATGCTGAATAACCATTTATTTTACACTGTCAGATTAAATATGAAACCCAGTGCTCTTTCTACTCTGCCACTCCCCAAGGTGTTCTCTCTCCCTCACCTTATATAACTGATTCTGACATCAGTTTTTTTGTGGCACACAGCAACCTTGTCTGCAGCAGCCCAGCGCAGGATGTGCCTTTGTTACAGGAGCTGTGAAGTCCATTCAGTGGGCAGGCACAAGCTGGGCACTGGAGGCAGAGAGGTTTATTAAGGTACACAGGCTTTTGAAGCTGGAGCTGTGTAGAAATCAAAGCAGTCTCTGCAGAGCTTTATACAAGTCCATTTCATGAACTTATTGTCTTATTTCACCATTTTAGCAATTAAGTATGGATTAGGTATGGCTAAAAAAAACACGCTCAGACCAAAAAAAAAAGGAGTTCATGTCTTCCTAAGGCACTTACTTCAGCAGAAGTTGTTTTGTTAGAGTAGCATGACCTCTAAAAATACTGACGTCTGGTTAAAAACTCTTTCAGGCTTCTTTTTTATATAATGGTCCTTGAAGAATGGCGAGGTGCTACACTGCAATAGCTTAATGTTACCTAAGAGCTCACCCACATAAAGAATCCAGATTTCTCCAGCTCTAACGGTGCAGTTAAAGCAGTACAAGTCTCTTAATGGCAGCAGAAATAAAGGCCTAAAAATGCTCTAACCAGTGCAGCCTTTTCATATGTAGAAAATAAAATAAGCAACTGTATGAAGCACCTTGATTACCTCAATCTATATGACTCAGTGCAATTTATATACTGCTCTAGCTTTCTCAGTTTAAAACAAAGTTTTTCAACCTTTTTAATGTAAAGAATTTTACTTTTCTCTGGTGATTCTTATGTAATAAACTTAAGCCTACTTTCTCTGACAGGTAAGTACGATCCATGGGTTGATCAGAGGCTGAAACTGTCAGCCCAAAGGAAGGAGGGACATCCACCCACGCCGTGTGTGTGTGTGACAGCTGAGTCTTCTCCCACTGCACCACAAAGAGCTGGGCTGCCTTGGGAGGGCCTCTCTGCATCAGCCCTGTCTGAGCGAAGCTCAGCCTTTGATGCTGGAGGGGGACAGCACAGGTCTCACCCCTCTCCTCAGAGGCAATGAGTGCAGGGGTGGATGTCCCTGCGAGCCTCAGGTGGCCAGGCAACGCTGTGGGCACTTGCACAAGAGTTTGTGCACCTCAGAGAGGCAGGGAGATGAATGGACAAAGGGAAGACGCAGCAGCAAAGGCGATGGAAACTGGAAAAAGCACAGTAGTGGCTTTTTAATCTCTGACAGCAGAGGAAAAGCAATTCTCTCATGGCTTGAAGAGGGAGGAAATGAATCCTCCTCTCTCTTGTGGAATCAAAGTAATACCTGTGATGCTATTAGCAAGAGAATATCTGTAAAAATCAATACTAAATATATATTTTATTTTTACCTAGAAAATAGATCATAAAAGCTATGAAAGGACTTCTCATTTAGAGGCGTGGTTTGGGGACATGGGCTGGGGGTGGACTTGGCAGTGCTGGGTTAAGGGCTGCATTCAGTGGTCTTAGGGGGCTTTTCCAACATCAATGATTTTGTGACTCAGCGTCCTCTAGTACTACCCTGAATATCTGCTCACCTTCTTGCAATTTCTCTTTTTTGGCAAGTCGTATTGCATTATAATTTTTTGCTTTCTTTATGAAATCATCATTAAAAGATTCTTTTTCTCCTTTAACATTCCGATTTTATCCAATTATACTACATAACTGGACCTTAAACTAAGGCAAGAGCAGAAGGGATTAATGTGGGACAATTCTAAGGAGCTGTTGTTACTGATTTTGTGACAGCACAGACCTTGTCATGTATCAGACTTGAAAGAGATGTGATCTATTTAAGAAGAACCCAGTTATGATGAGATATATGCTGGATGTTTTTGGATTTTTTTTTTTTTTTAATATAAGGAATGTACTGATGCAAAAGACTATTAAATTCTGAGCTTGATTCAAAGTAGATTTTGAAGGCTTATCAGCAGGGGGCATTAATGCGACATTAAATTCCAAATGCCACACTACCAAACATCCATGCAGAGCCTATAATGTTTTATGTTTTTAATATATTTGGGGGTTCCCCTGTATTTTTCACAACATCATCTCATTTTTTTAAATACAGCTGGAATTTCAGGTCATTTGGTAGTAATAGTAATTTGGTTAATCATTTACTGTGGTCTTCATCCCGACTTCTTTTAAAAGAAGACTTTGTCTCTGGTTTGTGTAGTTTGAAAGAGGAGAAAATGATTTTAAGACCAGCAAATTTGCAGCCAGCAGTTTCAAAGGGGATTATCATGAGCAGGAAGCATGGGTGGGTTCATCCCTCTCGGTGAGTATTTGTTCACAAGCATCAGCTGCTCCTTGACATCAGATCATGCATCCAACTTTTCCATGCTTGCACTCTGACCTCACAACAGACCTGGAGAAAGGAGGTGCTTCCAGAAGGCATTTTAAATTGCCTCTCCTCCACTGACTCTAAAATAAAAACAACCACAGTGATAATGTAATTATTACTTAAAAAGTATAAACCCAGGAGTTAGTGTCTGTAGGATTTTCTCTCTTGTTAGTTTCCCAACATTTACAAACAACAAAAATAATATTTTTTCCCCTCTAAACCTTATTGAAGGTGGCTTACAAAGGTTTTCTGTCAGATAGCTGATCTAGCTGGGTCAGAGCTAAAAAGGAAGAGCTTTCCACTGCACTGGCTCTGCTCCTTGGTCTTTTACTCAGGGCTGGTTTCAGATCCTGGCACACTGTGATCTCACTCTCACTTTGTTCACTAAGAGCATGAAAGTTACTGAACCTGGCCTGACCTTCCTGGATTAAAATCTGCGTAATTTACATCAATCCACCGTCTGTCTGTATGTGTAGTGCAAAGAGACATAAATTAAAACTTTTGACAGGAATTACATTAGTAAATTTTCTTTCCCACAATAAAAAGCTGGAAATTTAACTGACTCTTTTAAATGGAAGCAGTTGAGATTTTCACATCACCACTTGATTGCAGGAAGAGAATTCTAAAAGAGCATTAAGAAAAGTTTTAATACACAGTAAGTCTGGGATTTTAAGCAACATTTGGAAGACATACACTTTAAAGATGGGGATCAGAAAGTTGCTTGACTGCTACAGTAGCAAACTACTCTGTAAAATCAGGTAGGTCTTGCTTTTAGGGCCAGACTCTCCAGCTTTGCCTCCTGTATCTGTGACACCATGGTATGTTCCACACTTTTTCTGTCCCTCAAATACATGTTCTGTATTTTATGTAACATCTTCTTCTCAGGTACATGTAGACCTTTGTTATGGTAAAAATCAGTTTCCAAAAAACAATAGTGAAATGAAATGTGTTCCTCAAACAGCTGTATAAATCCAGACATTCTGAACTTCCTGTGAAATCACTGGCTGTCTTCTATGTATGAAAATCAGGACTCTTAACAAAAATTGAGAACTACAATTTTCCTTTAAGACCCCAGAAAAATGGGGTCTTTCAGATAAATGATGATAAATGATAAAGAGTGAGATTTATACAAGGGGAAAAGAGAATTAAACTTCCACCTGTCAGGAGGGAGAATATATCAGATTGAAAAATTGTATTTTTATTTTGCACCTGAAGAATGTCATCACCATTAACAAGTGCTGTTAAAACCTCCAAGACACAAGCATAGCATATTTATCTTCCCTTGAGCAGTCCCACGAAGCTTTTCAGCAGGTGGCATTAATGCTCTACCCAGTTCCAAATGGCACATAGCCAGGAAACTGCTGTTTCCAGCACATAACACCTTAAAATGATCTACAAATTCTGGTGGAGACTAAGTGATTTTCTTAACATAAAAATGGCATTAAAATGGCATCTGTTCAGAATGAATTTTGTTTTTAGCAACAGAAGCAGAGCAGAGATATATTTTGACTAGTCTGGTATTAAATTAAAAGAAATCAAGAGCATTTTGTTACTCTCCTGTCCTGCCTGATCTGTCTCCTCATCTCCCCATCAAGACATCTGCAGGATCACCTTTTTCAAATGGAGAGAACACCACTAGAATTCCAGGTGTGTACCAGCACCAGTGATACAGCACCTTTAATGACAAGAATAGGCACTCAGCGCAGCACTACAGAGCTTTCCCCAAGTGGAAAGATTTGATGTTGAAGCTGAGAGAGAGAGCAAACTGAGAGATACTGAGGTGGAAAACACCTGTGGTCACTTGGGACTGGCAGAAAATGAGTTGTAGTGCCTGTCCAGCCTTTGCCTGAAACAAACAGCACAAAATGCTGGAATCATCTCCAGGACTTGTTAAGAGAGCTCTTGCTGACTCCATGAAATCCAGCATCTAACACACCAGTAAAAACTTCTGTACTTCAACAGGAGTTGTGCACAGCTTGATGTGAACAGAAATTGTGAACAGCTACATGTGAACAGCCGCTGCCAGAAACAGCTGCTTTGGAAGAGCTTGTTTCGCAGGAGGATTTGGAACATTTTTTCATTGGTTCTTCTAAATATAGGAGGAGTGCTTTCCACCTCATGGCCACAAGAACATTAGAACACAGAAAATATCTGCCAGGATGTTCTCAAAAAACTGGTGTCCAAACCATGCTTAAAAGGATTCAGGGTTTGCTCCTCTAAACTATGCTCTGGATCTACCTATTGGTCTGCTCCAGCCTCAGAAACACCCTAATTCATGAAACTTGCTCAAATAGTTGCATATAGCAAAGTAATGAAAACTCCTAAAAAACTCAGAGCAAGCCCAAAGAATTTAATCAGAACTTGGTGCTGAATTTGCCCTTCAACCTTTGATCATGATGCGTTCTTCTGTGAAAGGCTGCCTTGAGTTTCATTCTTTCTGACAGCAGTTAACCTGGACCACAGTGACATGAGTCACCCAGTCCACTAGAAAGAATGCAAAATCTTATCATAATTCATTGTCTGCCTATTTTCAGTAACCAAAACCCTAAAATTGCAGCTTATTTTGCTTTGAAGTACCACACTCATTCCATAAAAAACCATTGATTTGATGGGAATAAAATGCATGGCACACACGCATTTTATTTCCATGTATCTGTGTCCTCCAAAAATGCCCAATACAGGGACTGCTCTGGAAAGTTGAAAAGCTGCCTTTGGCTAAAACAGCTTCCAAGTTGCCCTGCACCCCTGATAATGGTTCACTGACTAATGGGTTTTCACTACAAATGGCTCATAAAAGCTGTTAAATCCATCATGAACTCTAAAGGCTTTTTAATCTAATGACTATTTTCACTTACATAGAGGTGTCAGGACAATTTACTGTCCAAGTGTCGAGAAGCAACAGATCCTGACAGGACACAGGATTCTGACACAACAGACTTACACATCTTTTCAGTATGCTTTTCATGACTGCTCTCTGGTATCTTTACGTGGTACCTGAGCAAAACTGCTCACAGGGAGATGCTGAGGTATATTTTGATTTCTATTGTGTCTTTGCAGTCAGAAAAGCAAGCATCTCTATGAAAATTGAAGGGATTTACAGTGGGAGAATCAGGTGAAAATGAGAACTAGGACAAAGCAAAATACAAAAGGAACAAAGAATCTGCACAAAGTCAAAAGCACCAAAATACAGCCATTACTTTCCCTTTGCTTGTTCTCAGACTGCAGCCTTATGGAGACTAATGATGGGTTGGGTGACATTTTTAGCAATGTTCAAGGCAGAACAAGTTGAGGACTTTTGCCCACTCTGACATATAAACACTAAGGAGTGCAACAGCAGTGCAGTGTATACTCTCTCATCCCAATGAATGGTTGTTTATTCTTATACCCTGTGCATCTTCCTTGGTCAGAGGATGGTTCCCAAACTGCTCCTTGGAAGAAAGAAGCAGTCTGGGAATTTTCCAGCTGCTCTATAACCCATGAGCCATTGCCTCATCCACACATCATTGTTCCAGAAGGCCAAAAAAGCTGTAAAAAAGATGTTCATCAGACAGATCTAAAACCTGCTGGGATCTTATCTGGCTAAACAAAGGGGAAACTGTTTTCCTCTTCTGAGCATCTCTGCCTTGCAAGTTCAGGGACCATCTCTCCAGAGACAGAAACCTTATAATAAATTCCTATAGTGTGCATGGTTACAAAGAGCAGCTCCTCAGAGAGCTCCTCATTCTCTCACCTTCTTCATGCTGAAAGCACTTCCCAAATCTGCTCCCTTCTCACACATTTTTGGCAGTGCTTTCATCTCTTTTGTTCTGGTCATCAGTCTGCCTCTTGGGAGAGAATCTCAGAAAGAAACCAAACCTGTCAGGTTTTTAAAAGATGTCACTCTGAGCAATGCAAAAGTGAGAAAAAGGAAACCTAATTCCAAAGCAAATCAGTACCTAATCCACATAGTTTTTTAGTGAACACTGTAGGTAAACTGCAAGTTGGAGAGCTGTGAGGTTTAGAAGAACAGCAGAAACTTCTTTTAGTTGGAAAATTCTATTTTTAGACAGAACAGAACTGTTTTTCTACAATACTTCTCAACCCAGAAAATCCCAGGGTAAACACAAAGCCTCAGAGAAGCCTAACTCTGAGACATTGTACATTCTGTGGCCCCTTTCTTGCTGCTTTTGAAAAACATGGTCCTGTTTCCCTTGATTTTGAAAGGTGTTAACAGTCAACCTTTCCTCTGAAAGCTTCATTGCCTATGGACATTCTCGGGGTTAGAAATGGGCAAGCAATTTCTCAGCAGTGGATGGCACACAGACACAAGAGGCTGTGGTCAGACCTTTGGTCACAGCACAGTTTCTGCAGCAGAGTCTCTCCCTCCACCGGCCATGGGGCAAAAAGGAACACATTTTATTGCTCTTTCTTGGTCACAGAACTACTGTTCTGCTCTGAGGACTTGGACAGGCACTGATGTCTTCAGTGTCTTTGCAATCAGAGTGCTTACAGGTGTGCACCTGGACCTTACTGTGTTTGTTCCTTTTCTTCAAAGATGACACTCACATAGGTCAATCAGTTACAATAAATTGCAATATTTAATTCTTTGCCCTGCTGTAAAGCTACTTTTTTGTTATTATTAATTACTTCTTGCAGCAGTCTCTCTAATATTCCACCTCTTTTTCCTTTAGTGGCATGGCACTCTGACATGTTTAAGCATTTTAGTAACCCTCCTCTTTTCCCCATATGCCTCAAAACCCTTTGTCTGATTTTTAAATGACTAATGCTTCACTGCTACCTGTTGAGTAAAGGAAGAAAAGGAAAGGCTGAGCAATTGTGTTTCAAAGCCAGCAGCTTTACAGAAGGCTGCAATTAATTATTACTAAGATATATTTTAAATGTTTTGCTGGTGCAATGGAACATGAAAGGCCAAAATAAGCTGATAAATGTTTAGTTCTAAGAGGAAAAAAAATTCTTTCGCTATGAAAAATTCTGTTGATAGTTCAAGGTCATTAAAGAAAGAAAAGACTTATGAAGAAGATAAAAGGCTAGTATTCAAATAGCAGCTACCAACAAACACTTGGGTTTTCTCAGGTAAATCTGACACAAGTCACACCTTCAGCCTGAAGCAAAAATCAAGGTAAAAAAGGTCATATGTAGACACTGAGACCCTGACCAAAGGAGTAGCTGTAGGCAAGTCACCATTTCCTCATTTGTGAAAATAAAATACAGTTCCCCCTTATAACCCAGCAGTTATCTCAGCATCAAGGAGACATGGCAAACAAGGCAGCAGTTAAATGGAGCCACCAGCTACAGGCAACTGTGGAGAAAGTGCCAGACTGTGAATGAACTGTTCCTGTTGGCATGCACCTCTGGAGATCACCTAGATTGACTTCTGGCTGGAAGCTGTGTCAGCGGGAGCAGGCAGTCCAAGTCCATGTCTAGCTGGGTGTTAAACATCGTCCAAGGACAGAGACTCCACAAGTTCTCTACATCATCTGTGCTGGAGTTTCATCACCCTGAGAGGATGACAGGTTTTATTACGTCAGTGCCTTTTCCTGTTGCAGTTTGTGCCCACTGCTTCTGATGCTTTCCTTGGGTATCACAGGGAGGAGTCTCTCTCATCCTGGGGAACCCAGCACAGATGCACCTGAACAGCATGTGTCTTACCAGCTCTCAGCAGAGGACTTGATTCTGCTGACCTGCTGAAAATCCAATCTCCCTTCTTGCTGCCCCAGCCTGCCCTTCCTGAAAATGCCTCTTTATCCAGGGCACTCCCTCGTGTGAGCTCTCTCTCCATGTCCCTGTGACACCAGCAAAATCATAGCCCTGCAAATGCATTCAGACCTCTAATTCCTCTTACTTCCTTTCCACAGCATGTACCTCAGTGTACAGACATGTCAGAGTGTGACCACATGCTTGTTCCTGGCTTGGAACAGGTGCAAAGGTTGTCAAAGTTTGAGTGCAGCTCTGGTCTTGAGTGATCACAGAATAAACTCAGTTGAAGGGATCCACAAGGATCGTCGAGTCCGCCTCCTGGTCCTGCACAGAACCATCCCCAAGAATCACATCCTCTGCCTCACAGCATCATCCAAAGGCTCCTTGAGCTCTGTCAGGCTGGGGCTGTGACCACTGCCATGGGGGCTCTGTTCCAGTGCCCAGACACTCTCAGGGGAAAAATCTCTTCCTAATATCTGATCTAAACTCTCCCTGACACAACTTCTGGTCATTCCCTCAGGTCACTGGACACAGCAGAGCAGAAATCAGTGTTTGCCCCTCCTCTTCCCCTCACGAGGAAGTTGCAGGCTGCAATGAGGTTTCCCTTCAGTCTCCTCTTCCCCAGGCTGAACAGACAAAGAGGCCTCAGCCACTCCTCATACAGCTTCACCTCCTGATGCTTCACCAACCTCACTATCCCTCCTTTGGACACTCTCTAATCGTTTTAATGTCATTCTTACCTGTAGTGCCCCAATCTGCCCCAGAATAGAGGCGGTGCCATCCCAGTGGGCAGCAGAGCAGGACAATCCCCTTCCTTGCCTGGCTGGCCATGCTGGGCCTGGTGTCCCCAGGACAGCAATGTCCCTCCTGGCTGCCAGGACACTGCTGGCTCAACTTGTCATCAACTAGAAGCCCAAGGTTCCTTTTCATTCCCTAGTCCATCCATACATCCAGGGTTGCCCCATCCTCAGTGCACCCAGCATTTTCCCTTGTTGAATGCCCCGTTCCATAATTAGCTGAGGTCTCCCTGCAGGGCCTCCCTGCTCTTGAGGGAGTCAACAGCCTCTCCCAGTTTTGTATCATCTGTGATCTTGCTTAGTGTCCCTTTCAGTCTTGTGTTCAAGTCACTTATGAGGGTGTTGGAGAAATGCCCACACTACGCAGCCATGCAAGCTGAAGATGAAGCACTGAATCCAATAAATAAGCTGCCAATTGATAGGCAAGCAACACCTGCCATTAAACTGGACAAAGAACACCTGTTAATGGTAACCTGCCTGCCATGCCAGCTATGAATCACAATTTACTTTGTGAGCCCTTTGTGCTGGAATAGGCTGCTGACAGGTGGCTCCCATTAACACCAACAAGGCAGAGATTCCTCCCACTGCTTGAAAAATCTGTCCTTTTCTGCAGAACTGAGAGCATGGTAACTGGGATCAGAGGTTCAGGTTGGTGCTCAGTATGAAACAAATTTTACCTGCCGACTGAGACTCATAATCCTGAATCCTGAGGGTGTGTTTGTGCAATCTGGTTGTCTCATGGTGAAGGAATCGATTGATTCATGAGATATTAAATGCGGTGTGCCGAGGAAGTGTCTGATTGTGCTGATTTCCCAAAAGTGAATTGAAAACTTTCCCTGGCACTTCTTTCCTTATGTGTTTGTGATTGGTGGGACTTCATTTCATTGTCCTCTTGATTACTGCTCCTTCTGTTCCCACCATGCTGGGTCCTTTGCTCAGTCCTGGTCCTTCCAACCTTTTCCTTCACTTCCTCACATGATTCTTAGTCCCCATTTTCACTCTCATCATCTTAATTTAAGCTCTCCTCTCCAGGTTGG
>NC_088200.1:71834045-71883802 GCF_028769735.1 Zonotrichia leucophrys gambelii | reverse complement strand
ATTCAGATACTCTGAATCTGGAGGTGGCAGGTGAAGGGCAGGACCTGCAGAGTGTGGACTGAGAGCAGTGCTCAAGTTATGAACTTTGGATGGGAATGTGGAGGAATCACCCATAATGATGCTGGAAATGAAGGAAGAGGTGGGGAGGAAAAGATCAGAGCTTGTTTCTGAGAAGCTTAAGGTGGCAGATGGACCTGCAGCACCCTGTCAGAGTGGTGAGTGCGTTATGAAGTGGATATAGCCTTGTCTAGGATGGACTTGTGAACCTCCTCTGAACAGACATCATGGAACTGTTCTCAGAGGGGGGTAGAGAGCCAGAATGGTGGCACTCAAGAAACCTGCTGGATTTCCTTTTATTATATAAATTATTTGTGCACTATTTGTTACTTTCCCCATGCATTGGGTATGTCCAGAAATTCAGCCTCCCACAGTGCCTCCCATGGTCTCACCAAATCATTGTTAGCAGAGAAACACCACTGTGGGAATTTTGAAGGAATTTTGAATGAGTTAGAGGTGGGATTTCTGAGTTGTTTTAGATGGTGCAATTTATTTCTTTTAATCTTTGACATAGGCAGGAAGTGTGAGTTCAGCTCACATCTTCACTGCATGGCTCTGAAGGTCACAAGACCTTTAGTTACAAGACCTTTGAAAGATTTATTGACCAATAAAACTCTGCCAACAAGGATATTTATGTTTTTTGACCAATCCTTAAATAATTTGTTCCATTTTGTAAATATGGGCTCATACTACAGTGTAAGCTTTCTTAGCCAATCATGTTATGGCACACAAACTTACTACACCTTAAAACTCGAAACTTTCCTTTACTTTACTTAACTTGTCCCTGCTTAAATTATAAATCCACATTCTCACTTCTAGCACCTGAATTTGGGAGCCTTTCCCAAGGTCTGAGATCAAATCCCATGTTTAATTCTAAGCTTTGGCTGACAGGCCCAAAAATCTGAGGGTTCCTTGCATTTTGGATTCCAGCACACCACAAGAATCAGAGAACTCCAGACTGGTTTGGGTTGAGAGGGACCTTAAAATCTCTCTCATTCCAAACCGTGTCTTGGGCAGGGACACCTTCCACCATGCCGGGGTGCTCCAAACCTCATCCAGCCTGGTGCTGGGCACTGCCAGGGACCTGGGGGCAGCCCCAGCTGCACTGGGCACCCTGTGCCAGGGCCTCACCAGTGTCTGATTAAAGAACTTCATCCTAACATCCAGCCTAAATCTCTCCTCTTTTAGTTTAGCTCCCTTTCTCCATGCCCTTTCACTGTCTGTTGAAAGGAAGAAAACTGATTGTGACCCAAAACCAAGGTTCAGCCTAAACCTGTGGACTCCTGACACTGGCAGCAGAGCTGAGCAGCGCAGGGAAGAATTTAAATGCCTGGTATTTCAGTGCATGGAAGCTGACTTCTGCAAAAAAGCAGCAAAACATCACCAAAATGGGCACATTGAGCTGCTCTTTCCAGGCAGCTAGAGAGCTCTGGGCAGAGGTGAGTGGAACTCAGTTCCTAAAATTTGCCATGAATATTCTTTTTTTCTTCACAACCCATTCAGATCAGGTTGTCAGAAGCATTATCTATTGGGTAGATACTTACAGCTGAGTCTTTACATTTTTGGATGAAAAAAAAGAGAAAGGAACAATAAAATCTTGCAAACTCATATCTCAGCTCTCTCTCCTATTAGGTTTGGAGCAAAAAGCAAGGAATCTTGAAAGCCCACAAATATTCGTATTTAGCAATTCAGTGGTTTTATCTCTGCATGAGACCAGGCTAGGATAGAGAATGCCTTGGAAACACAGATTAAAATAGCTCCTTAAATAGTGGCTCACGACACCCTCCCTGAAGTTTCTCATGGCAGTTTAATTAAATTAAGAGAATGAGTCTGACTAACACCTCTGAAACTCAGGGACTGAAATACCTGGAACTTCACTCCACTTATGCAATGTGCCTCAGTAAAAATACTGAGCAATGTTTTAGTATGGGTCCCATCTCTGCATGCCAGACCACTTAAAAATGTGTTTATTATTATTATTATTATTATTATTATTATTATTATTATTATTATTATTATTATTATTATTATTATTATTATTATTTCTGACTTCTCCATCTAGGAAAGCCAGTGGGAAACAAAATATGTTTGTTTAAAGCAGTCCAAAATTCCCTGCCTGTGAACAAGCTGTCTTCAGACCAAGCCTGCAGTCTGACAAGCCTTTGAATTAATTGCAAATTATTGCTTCGCTAGAAAATGAGAGGGTTTCAAACATCCTTTTAAGCTTGCTGAGTGATTTTATGAAGTTTTCATAGTGTGCTGCTGCAGAATATTGTGATTTTCATGATGTAATGTAGCAATTTTTCAGGTTTGGGATAATTGGCATCAGCCAGGGTGTCCTGCACCCAGTCTGCTGGCCCAAAGAATTTATCTGCAGTGAGCTCTGCTGTGGGATGAGGGCAACCCAGGGCAGGTACCTTGATTGATCCTTGTGGCATTTTCAGGCACATTTCTGGGCATGAGAATGGTTTTTAGAGAAAACTTTTTCTCCCTGAGCTCTTATCACGTGCATTGGTTCATTTCTCCTTATAGTTTCCAGTCAGTCTTTTCACATAGGTTTCAAGGGATAGTACCAGAGGAAACAGCCTCATGTTCCACGAAGGGGGGTTTAGACTGGGTGGATTTTGTCACTGAAAGGGCTGAAAAGCATTGGAATGCAGTGGTGGAGTCACCAGCCCTTTGGAAGTGTCCAAAAGGCTTGTGGATGTGACACCTGGGGACGTGGGTTATGGTGGGCTTGGGGGAACAATTGGACTCAAAAGTCTCAGAGGACTTTCCCCCCCCTTAATAATTCTGTGATTCCCATGTGTGACAGTGCTGGCCTGGCAGGGGAGGTCACAGGGCTGAGCGGCAGTGGCTGGGAGCTGGAAGTGAAGAGAAACAGGCACCTCCAGAGGGGATTTTTCCCACCCATCCTGGCTGAGGACAGCACACATCAGTCATCAGAAGGGGAATTCTCTGCCCTCTGACCACAGAGGAAGAGGAGGCTGCTGCTTCAGGCAGGACTGTGGGTTTCCAGTGAATGGAATTGGGTGGGATGAGGCTTGCCCTCAGAAAAAGCATTTTAGCATGACATTTTCTATGGCAAATAGACTGACAGCAGTGCCACTGTCCTGGAAGCCAGGAAGCCATAAGATTTCTCTTCACACTTAATAATGCCTAAAGCAGCTATTGTTTTGGGATGCAATTCCTCTTGCAACTCATACTGTTCCCCCACAGCGTCCACAAGAGTCCCTGCATCTGGTTCTCAGCATCAGAAGGTGTTTCCAGGCTTTGTCCAAACTCAGCAGGCATGTTTTGTTTTGGTTTTTCCTAAATTCAACAGCCATCCTCCTCCCTCTGGAGTCAGCACCAGCACAGTCAGATGGACCTCAGGTACCAAATGCACCAAACTGGAGACTGCAACCAATAATTCACCTTGTCATGACTTGTGAAAGCCTCAGGTGTGTGTCTGCATGGAAATCCACAGCCACTTTTCTTTGCCTAGCACCACCCACTTTGATTTTCCTGATTTTCCTCAATTAGAGAACCCTTAACTGGTGAAGACCTCAAGGAGAGGGGTTTTCCCTCACCAGGCTAATGTGATGCTATCTCATGCTTTTGTGATGGGCCTGATTTTCTGAGTGCAAAATATCCAACCCCTCTTGCCAGATGCATTAAGGGTGGTTTAAAATTAAACTGTCTTGTTCTGAGCATTGATTGTTCTGTGGTCACTGATGTAAAAAGTGAGAGAAATAATGCATTCAGTGATTATCTTGATGTAAGAAAGAGTTTCTTGATGCTGTCCCATAAATAATCCTTTAAAACAGTACATAAAAAGTGGAGATCTGAAAGAAAATGCAAGGCTTACAAATTCATACTCCTGGGTGGAAAGCAGCTGTGGAAATGTCTATGAGAACCAACTCTGCCACCAGACATCCCCATGAACTGGCACTGGAAGCCAGTGGCACAGGCTCAGCCTTGACTAATCTTGTTTAAAGGATCTGGCTTACAAAAGAGAAAAAAAAGAAAAGGAGTCTAATAAAAGCATCCAAGGATTTCAAAACCCAGCACAAAATTGCTGATGCGAAGGAAAATGTGAAATGATTCCAGTGTGAGTCTGTAAAGTCACACAGTCAAAGGACCTGAGCAACTGCAAACGCAATTCACACATCCAACATGAGGAATAATTAACAATATTAAATGAAAAATGGAAGCTGAGCACACATAAAAAAAAAAAAAAAAAGGGAGAACCAGCATGAAATGCCTTACTGCTTCCCATAAAACCTCTTTCATGGACAGCCAAAATATGTCCCTTCACAATACTTTTTTGACACAAAAGGTAATCTTTGATGCTCTGAATGGTCAGTCAGCCGCACAGGGCATGAATTGAAGAGACACACACACAAATTTGGACTCACAACATCTATTTTTCACTTCTGTAGTTTTTACCAGATTTTTTTAGTATTTGTCTTACTGCAAATAGTAGGATTTTTTCTTTATAAATGAGTGAAAAGCTCCTTATTTGAGCCACATAGCCTAAAAATTCAGGAGCCAGCAATCAAATCTAATGTGAGTACACTAATTCTAAATTCTTAACATAAATGATACAATTTTATGGAAAAAAAAATTTGAACGACTCCTTTTTCTAATTGAGACCTACTCTTCTGCCTCTAGACATTTATGTTTATGATGAATAACAAGTTTTGGCCGTATTTAATGGACTTTATTAATATTGTCATACTGGCATGGATTTCTGTTCCACTAAAGATGCCAGGACTTAGGAAAGCCTTTCTAAGAACACAGAGCTTTATCCAAACACAACTGATTTCAAAATTAATTGCTTTGCTTCATGAAAAAAAAAGAAAAAGAAAAAAAATTTGGAGCTAGCATCTTGTTTAATTTTGTGGGTTGGAAGGCATTAGTATTAATTTTGTATTGATATCTATTTTTTGTTTATATCTAATCATAGCAAAATGCACATCAAAGGGACAGTCTCATTGCATTTTAATTATGGAATTATGAAATATTTTAAAATGCTTTATTTTGTAATATTTATTTTATTATTTTGTTTATTATTTAAATCCATTTTATTGTTTTCATTTGTGCAATGGTAGTGGCCAGAAGCAGGAACATTTCTGAGCTGGGTGCTCTCCAACCCAAGAATGAAAAGATGATTCCCTCCCTCCAAAATCTCACATCTAGGAAAAAATAAGCTTGTATAATTTGGCAGAAGTCACTGTAATCACAGCATTTCTGCAACTGAGCTTATATCCAGTGACTTTTATGCCAATTCCTGAGGAGAAGAGAGTGCCTGTGAGAAATCAGCAATTTACCTGACACCCGTGAGACTTAAGAACATTCCTAATTCTTTTAAAAAGCTCAGAACAAGTAATTTTGAATTTTGATGCTTAAAATAATTCCTAGCGTTAAGTGAAATTCCCGCATCCATTAAAAAAAAATTACTTTGTGAGATGAATTGGCGTTCTTTTCAATGTTAAGAAACCTCCTGATTTCCAGACTGTTGTTTTTGTTGTTAATTTTACTCAGTTCCACCTGAGGAGGAAATCAAGTTACTGCCCGCATAGACGACTCACTTGTGCATGTGCACACGCACACACACACACATACAGACAATTTCCCTCTCACTTTCAGCCTCATATTTTGACTTAAAGGAGAAAGATACCCAATAAATAAATAAGTAAATAAATAAGTAAATAAATAAATAAATAAATATTTAAATAAAAGTGTAGTCTCCAGTGTTTTCTATTCTCTCTGTCCAGAGGCTGCCCTGAAGAGCAAGTCTGACCAGGAATGACAAAACCCCTACATATGGAAAAAGGCAGAGCACCAATTCATCTGCTCCAAAGAAATGGTAACAATATGCCTCTCATGGACCATTTTTAGTCTATAAACCCCTCCCTGTGACTCAAAATACTGAAATTTCCAACACCTACATGGAAGATCAGCATCACCAGATCAGTGGTTTGACCTGAGCTGCTCACAGTGCCCGGGGATGTAAAACTTTGCTCCTTGGGACAATCAGGAGCAGCCAAAACCTCCTGATGTGAGGTCTGGAGTGTTTTCCCCAGCCCACAAAAAGGCTGAACAACAGAGGAAACTCATGGAGCAGCAGGCCAATCCCCCATTTTTCTTTTTTCTTTTGGTTTTTCTTTTGCAAGAATCTACCATATTTCAAGTAGTTCTCCCCTTTGGTGCCAATAAGATTCCAGGAAAGCAGATGGGAGACAAGTAACACCTTTCTGCTGAAAGAATAAGTGATATTCCTTTGAGTAAAAATCAGAATACACTCTGCAGTTCTCTCTTCTTACCTGCTAAAACAAAGTTAATCAATCAGCACTGTTCTCAGGTAGAAAAATGCAGTTAAGTTATCAGCTTTATGGCAGAGCTTACATGAGCCTGCGAATAACTGTATGTGAAATTGTGTGTGGGTGTTTTGTTTGGTTTTTTTTGCCCTTTTTTTTGTTTTTGTTTTTTTGTTTTTTGTTTTTGTTTTGTTTTGTTTTGCTTGGGGGTTTTTTTGTTTGTTTGGGGTGGGGTTTTTGGTTTTTTTTGGGTTTTTTGTTTGTTTTTTTCTGTTTTTTTCTGCTTTTTTTGCCTTTTTGTTTTTATTTGGGTTTTTTTGGTTGTTTTTCTTTTGGTTTTTTTGCTTTTTGTTTTTTTGTTTGTTTGTTTGTTTGTTTTTGGGGGAGGTTGCTTTGTTTTTTGGTTTTTGTTTGGTTTGGGTTTTTTTGTTTTGTTTTGTTTTGTTTTGGGGGGGTTTTTTTGCCTTTTTTTTTGCCTTTTTTTTAGTGCAATACAGGTTCTGGATCCTTGAGGTCGAGCCCTGTTGGGGTAAGCAGAACAAAAAAAAAATGGTTTGCTGAGTTGCTAATGCTTTAAAGCTTTAAAACTGTCTCTCCTCACCCAGAAACAGCTTGGCTGAGGTGAGGCCTCGTGGGCTTGCTGGAAACCTCCTTTGTTTTTTCTGGGATGTAAGGGAGCTCATGGGAAAAGCTGTGCCTGAAGATGTGATCTGAAGCCACCATCATATTTCAGGCTGGGTAAAAGCCATTATTTGTGTGCATATGTGTGTGTGTGTAGGTGAGTGCTCTTTTAGAATGGTTCTAGGGATCAAAAGTGGGGAAATAAATCTGCACGTGCTTAACCAAAAAAGCTGTAAACCAAGCTTATCTCTTGTCCTTCAGCAACCTTTATCTGACTTCTGTTATGAAACTGATGTTCCCTCAGGCAAGGAGCAGAAATCTACACCGTTCTCAAATGTGATTACAAATTAGGTGAATGCTATGAATAAGCCAAGAGTTCAGGCTGATCTAAACCCTTATTTTAACCAAGTTATCTAAACTGGTCAATTAAATGACTATAAAGCAATTTAAGGACTGGTTTCCTATGGTTCTTTGAACTCTCTTGAGTGAATAAACGTAGAAATAATTTATGAAAATGCAGTGCACTGGAAAATATATTCACCCAGTTCTTTTCTAAACTGCGCTATTTTGCAGTCTGCAGCAAATTGGCATTACTCCCCCCTTGTTTCTGCAAAATGCTCAGCGAGTTCAAATGGCTCTCAAATCTACTGAGACAGTTGAATTATTGCAAAAGTCTGTCTAGGGCTGTAGACATGTGTTCTTTTGACTCCCCCTCCATCCTACTGAAAAATAAACTACTGTTCTTCATGGCTTATTTTGTCTCTGTCAAGGAAACTTTCTGCTCTCATCTCAGGAGGATTGTACAATAGCAATCTGATCCTGACCTTTCTACCTCTTCCTTGAATAACAGATGAAAATTGGACAGTGAGAAGTGTCCAAAGAAGTGTTTGCTCCATAACTTGTATCCCAGGCACAATCTAATGACACTCTCCTCCTAGTAAAAACAACAGTTGCAGCAAAGGTTATGGTAAACAGGTTTAGCTAATTACCTCTTAATCAAATCCAGTTATAATTTACTGCTGTCCTCTGAAGCTCTGTGCCTGCTAAACCATGGGCTTTGGTTGGATTAGCTTATCTCTGATAAATGCAGTATGATTAATTTCTCCCACAGTACAGCAGCACGTAAATATCAAGTGAGAATAATATATGACCAAATAAACTCAGTTCACACACCGTCACAGCAGAACTCTCCAAAGCCCCCACGTACCATGCACTGAAATAGAATCCCCCTTTTTTGTTTTCTACAGGAGGTGATGGTGGGGAAGAAATACTTTTTGTGTTATTCTTTGTGCTAGGGACAAGAAAGAAAACACCAGAAGTGAAGCACACTGGTGCTTTCAGGATTTAAAAAGTCTCTCTGCATTCAAGTAATGTGCACTTTTGTGTGTGAAAATCCTTGCCACAAGTAAATCGGGTGTATACATGTGACAGAAACATGGATTTGTCCTATCAAGATTTGAAACTGTGGCTGCGGACGCCTTGAGTGCTTATATTTTGTGAATTTTCTTTCTAAAATATGAAATAGTCTGTTTCCCAAGGAAGTGAGAGGAAATAAAGAGAGCTCAATTAAAAATCCATTTGAAATGTTTATGTGAGATCTGAAACTACATATACTTCTGGAGTTTATACTTTGGTTTCAAGCTCAGACTGGTTTAATCAAAACATTTGTTACTTCTTGAGCAAATTTTAGGCTATTTTTTAAGGAAGCAGCTCAGAGGTAAAGTTCTGTGTCAAAATAGTAAGGAAGCCATAATCCCCAGAGCTTTCCTAGAAGCCCTGTGAAATGCAGCAGTTTTGATTCAGCTGCAGTTTGTTTTTTTAACTTTATACACATCCAAAACCTGAGGCAGACAGAGAATGTGTGGCAGGAAGCAGCAGGGCAGGATATGTCTCTGTGTCATCCTCAATGGGGGAGAACCAATTTATGTGATTTTAGATGCAAATTTCACCTTGATTTCCCTTTAGCTTTACTTCAGTGCCACTTCTACGGCAAAGCAGCAAGTTGTTTGTAGTGCGCAAAATAATTATTTTACTAAAACGTTGCTCTCACTCTCAGCACCATAGGTTTGGATTGAACAGCAGGAGAAATTTCTTCATGGAACAGGCATGGAAATTCTTGAAATTTCTTCATGGAACTGCCCAGAGCAGAGGTAGATTCTCTGGAAGTGTTCAAAAATATGTGGCATTTGAGGACATGGTTAATGCCGAGCACAAGGGATGGTGCTGGGTTGACAGCTGGACTTGATGGTCTCAAAGTCTTTTCCAGCCTTCATGGTTCTGGGATTCTGTGTCCTTTTCCTGAAATGTTGAAGAGCTGCTGCTACACTCAGCAAACGTTGAACACAAATTTTCATTTCCTCATTGTCAACCACAGAATGATTGTTTTTGGGTTTTTTTATACTAGCAAAAGCCAGGACAAATTGTTTCTCAAATCCCAGCATCAGCCTCCATTTAGTGTGTTGGGTATCCTCATGGGGACACCTTCCACTGTCCCAGGCTGCCCCAAGCCCTGTTCAACCTGGCCTTGGACATTTCCAGGGATCCAGGAGCAGCCACAGCTTCTCTGGGCGATTCACATTTTGTCCCTGCTCCTCTACAGTCACCAGGGTCCAGTGTTGGAAGGGAGCAGTGAAAGGAAAGTGAGAAACGAGCTGGGCACAGCAGGTTTGAGTATTTTTTGAACAAAGACCTGAACTTCCACTGATCTCTACTCTGCAGCTCAGAACCAAACATGATGGGTTTTCTGCACTGTCGAACTGGCCAACCTGTTGAAGGAAGGCAAAATTCAAAAAGAAAGAGCTGGATGTAAAAGTGATCCTGAAGCAGCTGTGGTGGAAAATGAAACAGATCCACATCCTTTCTCAGAAATTATTAGATCCATTCACTGGGATTGTTTCATAGTGACATGAGCACTATAAATAAATGATGGGCTGAGTTATAGGAGTTACATACCTTCTCTATGCTGGGCAGAATGGCAGTTGTCACCACCCTTTGGTTTTCTCCTGCTTACATATATTTTTTATATAAATAAAAATTCCAGCTCTTCTGTCGTGTGCCTCATGAAAAGAGAGCTCAAGTTCAAGGCTGTGTGGGATTTTTCTCAAGCCATTGGAGTTCCAGCCAGTAAGCAAGCATCCCAGCACACAGGCCAAATTAATTCCATCATCATCAAATGGAAACAAAGTGCCTGAGACAAAGTGACTGAGAGGTCAAGGAAATCTGCAGCTGAGAATCAAACCGGGAATTCCATATGTGAAAGGTGAACGAGGGGGCATTTTTGGAGCTTGGGGTACACTCCAGTGATTGCACACAATCCTTCATGCTTCTTGTGGCTTTATCTCAGATTTGTTGTTGACTGATGCACAAGATGAGACAACAAGGGCTGTTCTGGTATGTGAGTTTCCTCCTCCAAATTAATTCTGTACCGCTGACGCAATCTCTCTACAAAGTGACTCTTTAGAAAACATTTTTAAATTCTACACCAGTGCAGGAAAGCTTTAGTGTGTCTGACAGCTCTGGAACTGCCCGGCCAGAAGACAGGTCAGGGTTCAACCTATTAAACTCTTGGTAGCTGCAAGATGCGACATGAGCTGAATTGCCCATCCACCAACACAGACCTGATTGCTTGCTCCCATTTCCTGATGCAGCAAAGGACAAAGCATGAAAGAAATTAATGCATGCATTTTATCCCCTGCAGGGCTGACATCTTTCTGGCTGACTGATAAAAACCCCTCAGATGATCAGATAGGAGAACTTTCTCAGCTGCATGGTTGGTTTGCCTCAGAGCAGCGCTGCTCTTTTAGAGTCACTTCCAGTCAATGGCAGCTCTGGGAAAATAGGCAAAAAACCCACAAGCTAGCTTTTGGGTGAAAACAGCTGTGTGTTTTCAGTGCAATTGTAATCTGGCACCTTGAATTCGTGACCCTTTAAATTTGGTGTCATGTGAACCCTGATTACTCATCCCTTGGGGGAGAGGAAGCCTATCTGAGAAGCTCTCACACTTCCAAACTGCCCCACTCTTCATGGCTTTAAGCCACATAAAAGTAATAATCTTTCCATAAGATACTGCTCAGTGGACCTTGGAAATGCCTTGGAATAGGACTTACTCAGCAGATTTGAATAAAACCCAATTTCTTGTTTTTACAGTGTCTGCGGATTAAAGCGTAAAATGTAACCATTCTGACAAAAATCTGTGCCTTTCCACAGCCCTGTTTCATATCAAACCTGGAGCATTTTGGGTGCCTGTTGTGGGATGCCATCTGGCTCTGTTCTGCCCTAACTGGGGTTGTGAACATTGTTCATGTTTCCAAAAATCATCTTTTGTACCTGCTCAAGCCACTCAGCACAGCCTTGCTAACCCTGAGTATTCTCCCCTGGCCTCCTTCCTTGCCTCCTTGCTCCTGTTTCTTTCAGCTCCTCTTCGCACGCCCTCACACAGCAGTGGCCTCAAAATTTAGTCAATCTTGCCTCAGCCAAAATCTTCTTTCAGAGCTTTGCCTCTTGGCCCTGACTTCCCTTCCACACACGGTGTAGAGGAAATTCTGCGGAGAGGGTGATTTAACCTGTCACCACCCAGATGCAGAGTTAATTATCCTGGAAGGCTCCAGGACACTTCAACTTTTCATTGCTTTATTACGGACTCACGTGTCTGCTCTAATCACCTTAGATATTCTCCACAGCTAAGGAAGGCAAAAAATGGTGTATTTTTTTTAGCTTTTTTTGCTGTTGTTTGTGGGGTTTTTTGTGTTTGTGGTTTTGTTGTTGTTGTTGTTTGGCTTTTGGGGGGGGGGTTGGTGGGTTTTTTGCCTTTTTTTTTTGGTTTTTTGGTTTGTTTTGGGTTTGTTTGTGGTGGTTTTTTTGGTTTTTTTTTTTTTTTTTTTGTATTGTTTTGTTTTGTATTTTAAAGTTTTGTTTCATCCCACGACTGAAGTTAGGGAGATAAATCCCTCTCTGGTGTTCCCAGGGGATGGTGGCATTGCAAGGGGACATGGATCTGAGGTGATGGCTATCCTTGGGGTCCCCAGTTTGATGAGGAATTGCATCCTGGAGTGACTAGGTTTTGAAGTCAGGAGCCTCCAGTAAAATTCTGATTGTTTTTGAGGAGGAACCTTGGCAAACAGAAACTTTTTTTTTTCCAAAATGGTTCCTCTATGGGACAATTAACTCTGTTGAGCTATGATAAGTCTTTTTATAACAGATAATTCTTGGCAGGTGTTAAGAGAGTTAGTGTTGCATGTTATTTGCATTTAATTGTTGAATCCTATTGAGCTAAGTAAATTTTATCTTTCCTTTATCCTTCTCATTAATGCACAGAAATAAATACTTCCTTTCCACATGGCTGTTTAGTTTCACCTTGGCAGTTTTCAAACCTGGTTTGTGAGGTTTGGAAAGATTGCCAGCTGACCACAGAACAGATGAATTTGGAGGTTCTGATAAACATAACCTGCACTGGGAGGATTCCATCAGCTGGAATTTTGGCTGCTTACCTCCAGTGACACCAGAATTAAGAGAATAAAACCAGATACATTTAATAAAGAGCCTTCAGGTACTACAGGTGACAAAAGCTCTGAAGAGCCTTTCACTTTTGAAAGAGCGTGGAATTCTTATTCTGGCATCTCTGGGGGAAAACACAGATTAATTTTTTTTTTGTAAATTAAAACTTTTAGCATTTCTTGCACTTTTCCCTGGGGGAAAGCACTAAATTCCCTGTGTGGAGAAATGGCCTGTATGTTTATGGCAGAAGGCTCTGTCACTTGTTTGTCAACACCCATGGGCTTGCTGTTCTGTGATGCTCAACGCACTGGGGAAATTATGATGTTCTGACTTTTCTAATCCTGAGCTCATCCAGGAGCTTTTCCTCATTGTGGATCTCCTCCTCTGCTCCACAAGGGCCCTGGATACAGCTCCATGGGCCCTGGTAGGAGTGAGCTGCTGAAAAGCTGAACCTAAATCCCCTTTGTGAATCCAGCCCCTTTGTAGATGCCAGCTGTGCTTGGAAATTTGGCTTAGGATCTTAAAATCGCTTTGTAGATCCAGCTCTCAGGCACCTTTGACAATCCCTCCATAGGAAATGAGGTTTTTTTCACCATAAGTGTGAAATAGGGTATAACTCTGACTGGTTTTAGTGCAGCTAAGATCATGTAGCACTTTTTATAGACTGCCAAAGGGTCTAAATATGGTCAGTAAACCAGAAGGTGTTTTAAGGGGAGTAGACAGAAAGGGGTTAGGCATGCATGGGCTCATTGACATCTGTATTTAAGGCATGGGGGGGTACAGTGATGCCTTTGGGGCAGAATGCAGCTTCTTGCACTTTATTTCATTCCTGCAATTTCAGTGCCAAGCCACTGGACTCGAGGAGAGATGATTCTTTTCCTTTTTCTTGCCTCTGAGCACACAGGCAAGCAAATAATGAGCCATTATACACTGGCCCACTGTACAGAAAACCAATTCATTGAAGAGCTTGGCCTTTCAATGATTACTTTTACTTCCAGTTCATTACTTTAAGCAAGTTGGGTTTTCAGCACTGAGCCTCCCCTAGGAGAAAAACAAACCAACACTTTCATACATGAAGGTGTGTACAGGAATTTTGAAGCAAAAAGGACTGTGGAGCATTGAAGGCCCAAGCTGAAAGCATCCCAAACTCTGCAGCTGAATGGATGCATGCTTTGCTCTAGAGAAGGGCTCTTACAAGCAGGCCGCTGTCGCCTACCTCTTGGAGCCTGAGGTCTCGTGGAGACAACAATCACTTTTGTTTTGCCGGGGAAAAATATGTAATAGTATATTTGTTTTAACAAAGAAAGGTATCCTGTGAAGCGGGCTCCCGGGGACACGAATTTTTTACCATACGGGCTCCAGGTTGCAACTGCAAGAGGGTTTGGGATGGTTTGTGGTCCACAGACACAGTGACAAATGTGTGATTTAATGTGGAGAAACACCAGCACAATGACCCTTTCACAGACCTCTTTAAAACATTATTGTTTCCTGTCTTCCAGCAGCCACTTCTGGAAACCTGAACGTAACGCTGAATTCACCCTTCACTGGTTTTAATGTCACCGTCACATAACTGCTCCCCTCTGGAAAGAGATGCCCAGGTGTTAATCTACTTATGCTTTTAATCTGTTTTAAAGGGAAACCAGAAAATGAGAGAAAATGCTCTCTGTGTTTCGCATCCACCAGCTTCCTTTGCCTTGTGATACAAGAAGGCTTTGTGAGCACACCCGAAGAGTTTTTCCTTTTGCAAGCCCCTGGAATCTTCTGAGGAATTGCTTCCTGAGTTTTATTTTGTGCAGTAAGGGCTATGGGAAAGCCATGTCAAAACCATCTTTGCTTTGAAGTTGGCTGATGTTTACTGGAAGAGGGTTTTGGATGCTGGAGCTGACGACATGGCAAAATTTCTTCTTGTATCCACACAAAATCTCATTTGTGAGGAGCAGTTACATCCCAAACTTGTTGCTCAGGTCCTTGGATGACACAGTCACTAAAAATCTAAACTAAATCACTAAAACTACCTTTACTACCAGCCTACACCCCAGTTTATTTATTACCCTTGAGGTTTTTAACTCAAATTTTGATATCAACAGGTGGGCGCATTGAAACCCTAGCCCTGTATTTGTTGTATTCTTGTCACTTTTTAATGCTACCTAGAAGGGGTTTTAGCTGCTTAAGGGACACATAGTTAGTTTAAAGGTTGGACTTGGTGATCTTAAAGGTATTTTCCAACATGATTCTCTGATTCTATTGTATGAATATGAAAATGGGAAGTTATTGATGCAAATGAGCCTTGTCCAGGAGGAACAAACTAATAAAATAGATTTTTTTTCCTGACAGAGCTACAACTGCAGTTTTTCACTATCCTTCCTTGCAGCAGAAAAATTTATTTCCAGGTTTTAGAACATCCTTGATCAGCTCATTGGCTCAGCACCAGCCCAGAGGGAGTCAGAAGGCATGAGGTTGCACCAAACATGGGCTTTAGAGGTACAATGAGGTGTCACCAGGGAGAAAATGTGCATGTGCTGGGGGTGTTGTGGCTGCCCAGAGCTACTTGGGCAGGTGACATTGCTCCTGTCCTCTGATGCCTTTTCTGGGCTCACCAAAAACTAGAAAGTAGACAGAATTAAGAGAATAAAACCAGATATTTTTGATAAAGAGCCTTCAGGTCATTAGGGCAGATGAAGCCTCCACAGGGGCTACACCCAAAATGGACAATGCTCCTGAGTTTTTCATACAACTATAAGTTTGGTCTATTTGCATATCGGGTTAATCCACCAATTCCAGGTTTAGCTAATGAAGTCATTTACCCCCAGTTTGCTCCCTCCCAATTCACTTTTGTTTATACTTTTTATATTGTTTATACTTTCAGGGCCTGAGGCTGTAGGGTGCCCTTGAGTTTCAGGCCCAGAGGAATGGCCTTGTCTAACCAAATGTGAAGACAGGAACTAACGCTCTATATGGAGCTTAGAGCTATACCTTAAAGCAGCACAGGATTTGAAAAATATAAAAGCTGGAATGTGAAGGCATCATCTGTGCCTGGATGGCACCAGGAGCCCCCAGCCCCATCCTGTGCCAGGGTCTCTGACTCCTGCCAGGCCTCAGAGCCTCTTGCAGGTGCCAGGGCAGTGTCTGCTGGAGCTGCTGTGCACGCTGCTTTTTTTTGCCCATCTGAGACCTGTCAGCTCCGTGCCCACCATCTGCCTCCCCTTTTATCACATCTGTTTGATTTGCCAGGGGCTGGGTGGATAAATGAGGTGTGATTGCTGCGAGCACCGCTCAGAGGGGCAGAGGAGCTAGTCAGTGAGGTCAGGATGCAGCTTTAGGGTCCTGACAGTCCAGGCCCTGCTTATCAGGCCCAGATAATAATCCTTTCTGGGTCTGCAGTTTGATTTCAGCATCTCATAGCATCCCCTTGCCTTGAATCATACCTCTACCCGTGCAGCGCTTTTATTTCAGGCACAGATGAAGCTGGGAACTTTAAAGTTAGAGAGGAATGAGGCAGAACAAGATGTACAGCTCTTCTAAATGCGGGTTCTTTTTTTGATGCGAGCTTTCTACTCCTGTGCTTTCTACTCCTAAACCAAGAGGTTTACCTAAAAATAAACATTTAAAAAATTAAAGTAAAATCCCCCTGTCTTTGCCCCAGCCCTTTGACTGTTCTGTCAGGAAAGCACAGGGGAACAGAGGCAAGCCTGATACTGGGTTCATCAATGACAAATTCAGATTTTGAAGGCGTGTTTGCTGAAAAGCCAGGAAACCTCCTTTTGAATTGCTTCAACAAATGATTTCTTTTAACCTTCAAATTCACAAAGAGGATCCGAAGACAAGGAGACACAAACAACAGCTTCACAAATGAAGAAGTCCATTTATTCTGTCACTGGCAGCTGAAAGAGTCTCCTTTCTCTACTTTGTTTGTGCACAATAATTAAATGTGGGTGTTAATTGGAGCCTCAGCTGAGGCATTGACAGCTTTTACTGTCATGTAGCAGTGTCGGAAATAAGTGAAGGGATCTTCAGCAGCACATGTGGACAAGAAGGAGAAGACAGCCAATGCTCAAACCAGCTGAAAGCAATGAATCTTGTGGCAGGAGAGAGGGAAAATCATCTTGTGAAGGATGGGGAAGACACAGGATCAGGAATGGTTCCTGAGGTCAGCATGAGCTTGTCTGACAGGGAAGCAGGGCCACAGAAACCTCATGTGCCAGGAAAACATCACACTGCCACTCCAGGGGTGAGGAGAAATGGGTTTAGATTAGTGTAAGAATAGCAGGAAAGTGCTTTTCCTGAAATAAAAGGAAAAAAGGGATTATTTAGCAGGATGTCTGACCTGATCCCAGCCATCAGCGTGAAAGTCAGGGGTGAGCAGGAGATCCCAGATGAGGGAGGTAACTCGGCTTTGTTCCAGTGCCTGGGAGGTGGGAGCTGGCATTTCACAAGGAGGTGGCTGGAGAAGAGATAAAATGGTTTAGGTACATCAAATTAAGAAAAAGGAGACAAATCAGAGCAGAGAATATCTGCAAGGACCCAGTGTGGAGGTGCCAGTGGAATTAATGGGAATGACAGATCTTCAAGAGGGGCACAGGGCTCCCTGAGCTGCAAGTAAGGACTTTTAATGCAGGAAATAAAGAAATATATATATAAAATGTGGGATGTTCTCATTGTAAAGGTCCCCTCTTTTCCCAAAGAACATAAAAATGAGTACTGTGGGCACCAGCTGCCATGATGGAGATTTAGGTGAGGTGTAAAGGAATTTTGCAGCCAGCTATGCTCTGTGATCTATCAGTCAGGGACTCCTTATACATGAAATACCACCATACCTCAGCACGGAGAAATCACATAACTGCTTTCTGAGGAGTAAAATACCACAGTCCTCCCATTATTACAAATAGCTCTCAGTTGCAGCTGGGAAAGCTTGGAGATAGTTAATCTTTTGTCATGTTCAAATGGAGAAAAAACTGAATATATTTCCAGTATTGAATTACTTGTTCATTTATTCCAAGTTAAAGATGCTAATTACTATCTGTATTTTCACAGCCTTATCTGATTATATTATTAACCTGACAAAAGGGCAGCCAAAATCCAAGATTAAGTTTCCAGATAATGCTAATAGATTCATTTTCCCCCATCTCTTCTGTCTTTTGGCTGATTTTCATTCGTTCATTTGTAAGGCTGCTATTAGCCTGTGGTTATTTCAACACAACGTGCAACATAGATGTGGAATTTGATCTTGATGTTATTCTCCACTATTTAAAACCTGACTTCAGATCTGTCTGTCGCCCGAGGAAAGCAGGAGAATGCAAATAATGATCTGAGATTCAGGAAAAACAAATAGGCAGAGAAGCAGGGGAGCCTGCTTGGGCAATGCCTGGTGGAAAGGAAGGCAGGAAGGTGACAGGGACTCACAGGGACGTGTCCCACTCACTGTCAGGAGGAGAGAGCCAGTCAGCAACACACCCTGAAAATCTCTCATGTCAGTGGCCCTGATGCTCTCTATGGGATGTGTGAACTGCAAAAAGGCAGAAGACACCAGTTTTGTCAGTGCTTTCAGAGTTATTATCAGCTTTAGGGTTAAAGACTCAGCTCTCAAATTTTGCTCTGAGGTCGAAACCACATTTTGTGCTGAAGGAAGGGTACATTGCTGACCCTCAAAAACCTGTTTACAAGAAGCTGTGTCTGTCAAAAAAACCCCAAACCCACTGTTTTTAAAATTCTCATGGAGCCAGTGCTCTGAGGTCCTAAATCAAGATCTTTAGATGACTGCTGTTGGCCCTGGGGAAATTATGAATTTTGTCTTATTTTTGTCTGAATTAGTCATAAGTGATAGCTAGAATCAATTTATTATACTGGCTGATTGGATTTCCAACCATTTGGGGTTTTCAGCCATTTGGAATTTTCAACATTGGGAAGATGCTGATGTCCTGCAAGTGCCTTCATACCTCCAGAGCTCAGGAGCTCACTGGCACATGTGTGGGTGTGTGTGCCTTGAAATGAAGGCGGTTGGAGTTTTCTGTGGGGACAAAAGTAAAAACATGGGGTGCAGAAACACCTGAGGGAAAAGAAGAATAGGAATTAATAGGCTGTGAGTGCCAGTTCTGAGGGAATGAAATTTGCTCCGATGTGTATTTGCCATGTTTGTATAATCCTTCCCCAAAAGGGACCAAGCTCTGACTTTTCCTTACACTCAAGGAGATGTTTTACAGGAACAATGACGAAAAACATAATTTTTTTTTGCTGCTCAGACACAATGAGAACATCAAATTACATAATTGCGTCTAGTACATGTTCTGTCTCAAGCCCTGTACCTGCTGCACATGAAAAAGTGAAACTGGGAAAAGGGAAATTATTGTTTCCTACGGAAGACCTGTAACACTCAGGAAATCTACTTCCCATCTACTGAAAGCTCATTTGTCTGGCTCTGTCCTTGGTGAAAAATGTGATTTTTACACAAAATTAATCTATTTCCACAGCTCTTGCACACAGGGCAGCACAGAGCTCCCTCCTCCTGTTGGGGTGTTTCTCTGCCCTGCTTGCCCTGGCAGGAGAGGATTCCTGTGCAAATCCACCCATGGGGAGCTGAGATCCATTTCCCCAAACCTGGGGAGGTGAACATGCACACAAAGACTCATTTCTCCCCTTGGATGAGGGAGAAAGTGGAAAGTTCAGGTGGATTTTATTTTTGGGGTGGTGGCTGGAGGGTTGTGCAGAGTGAAGGCTGCTGGGGCTGCTCTCCTCCCTCCTCCTGAAATTTACAGCTATGAACACTCTTGAATTTTTGGGGTTTTTTTTTTTTTGCAGACTCATTTTGACTCCAGTCAAAAAAATCCAAAAACAACAACAACAAAAACCCCCAAAATAAAAAAAAAAAAAAGAAAAACCAAACAAAAAACCCCAAAACCCAAAAAACCCAAAAAAAAACCCCAAAAAACCAAAAAACAAACAACAAAAACACCCCCAACCAACCAAAAAAAACCCCAAACAACCAAAACAAAACCCGATCCCAACTTTGCCTGCCCCGAAGGGCATTTTAGGGGATTTTCACAGGTGGGAGCAGCCAAGGGGACGGTGCTGGGACACTGGGGGTGGTCTGGGACCCCTGGCCCAGGTCCCTGCCCAAGGGCCACCATCTGCCACGGGCTGAAATATATCAGTTCCCTTCTAAACGATTTCTTCAAGGAAAAACGAGGTCAGATGGAGGCTTTTGGTGTGGGTTTCACTTGTCTGGCTGGTGAAAAAAAGGAGAAATAAGTTTTGTCGTGGATGCTGAAACAGGAGCAGAGGATCTGGAGCAGGCAGAGTCCCCTCAGTGAGTGACTACGTGTGCTACTTTGCTTCCCTGGCAAAAACTGGAGACAATCTGTCCTTCTTTAGATGGTCCAAAAACCTACTTAAAAAATCAAACATTGGGGTTGGGTTTAGTTCAAATCATTTGCGGTGGATCCATTTTATGTTTTCAAAAGGATTTGTAGCCTCTGCACATATATATGGCTTTATATTAAATATTATATAAAAGTAATGAGAACACTGGTGAAACCACCTCTGAACTCATCAAGGAATTCATTAGTTTACTGAAAGTAATATTTTTCATTATACTAAGAAAACCAACAGTCAGAAATTGGCAACAATATCTAAATTATTTCCTAAAGTGCTGATAAGGAAAGAATAAAACCAAAAACGTGCATAACTCAGTGTAAATGCCTTCATGAACCAGGACCTTTTTTGGAGAGAAGTATTTCCCACCTGAGCTGCCCACCTGAAAATTTTGCTGATTAATTTAGGAATGTGTGTATTCGTGCCTGCTTATACCAGAAATTTGCTCCTCCAGCTATCTGCTTTTATTATCACTCCTCTTTCTGCCATATCTGCAGATCTGTGTGCTGCTACACCCACAGCCCTGGCACTGAAACCTTGAGATTCTGTAAAACAAAACAGTTTTTACATTGATACATGATCTGGGTGAGTTATATGTAAGATTTTTAGCACTGGCACATTTTGTGTGAGATGTGCACAAATGCTTGGGCGTCCTTTACATATGGGCAGGGGCGAAAAAATTACCTGTTTGTGTTTTGCCAGCAGGGGCCAAACCTGGGATTTCTGTAGAGACCTGGCTTGGAAAACTGTAGCTTAATAAAAAAGGAGAGGCCAGTTCCTCTTAATTATGAACCTGTGCTTACAGTCTGCCTTTCTACTATTCCAGGTAAATAATAATGGTAATAATGATAATAATGATAATAATGATAATAATGCTGCTGCTGATAACAATAATAATAATAATAGTAATGTAATACTACTATTACTCCTACTAGTAATATCAGGTAATGATGATGATGATTATTATAATAATAACAATAACAATAACAATAATAATAATAGTAGTAGTAGTAGTAGTATCAGGTAAAATAATAATAATAAGAGTAATAATAAGGTAAATATAATAATAATAATAATAATATAAATAACAATAAGGTAAATATAATAATAGTAATGATTACAATAATGATGATGATGATGATGATGATAATAATAATAATAATAATAATAATAATAATAATAATAATAATAATAATAATAATAGTAATAATAGTAATAACGTGGAAAGGCATTGATTAGGGCATGTGTGGCAGACTGCTGCTGATACAACATCCAAACAAATCCTAGCATGCTGCCCACGGCACCCTGAACCCTCTGATTCCAGGATTTCTGACGCTTTTCACTCCAGGAGCTGGATCCAGAGAGCACTAGAGGGCAGGCTAGACTAGAGTTACCCCCCCAGAACAGCAATGAAAGGATTCAAGTGCACAATTCCGCTCCAAAATTTTATTTTATTTTATTTTATTTTATTTTATTTTATTTTATTTTATTTTATTTTATTTTATATTTTATTTCATATTTTACTTTGCTAATAATGTCCTGATTCTGTAAGCATTCCTATCTGCAAAGCTCTGCTTGCTTCTGCCTCACCCACACATTGGGGCAGAATGGGGGAAAAATACAAAAAAATAAGAGCTCAGTGTGGCCTTGCAGGGCCTGAAGGGGCTGCAGCAAAGATAGACACAGACTGGTTATTACCAATATAATCCAGTATAGTAATTTATGAAAAATACCAGTATAGTAATTTATTAAAATTAATTACCCCTGCAGCAGTTCACAGTGTTGGAATGGAAGTGAATATATGTTTGTTTTGGGGTTTTTTTTTTTTGGGGGGGGGGGGGGGTGGGGGGTGTTTTTGTTTGGTTGGTTTTTTGTTTGTTTGAGGTTTTTTGTTGTTTTTCTCTCTATTACATTTCATTTTCAGTCCTTATCACCTTCTGTTCAGATTAACCAACCATCCCAAACTGTCAAGGAAACCTTGGGCCTGGGAAGTGATCTACTTTGGGTGTAGTTTTAAAAAACATATCCTAAAATGGAGGGAGATGTGTTTTTATCCACCCCGCAGTCAAGACACACTTTTTGTTTATAGTGTGTTTCTTACCACCTTGTCCAGCCTGAAAGTGCCTTTAAGAGTTTATTCCAGCATGTTTTAGGCCAAATTTGTCTCTGGTATAGCACAAATTATTGAAACTGCTGGGCCCTTGGTCAGAGGAAAAGAGATCTGCATTAAGAAAACAGGTTCAAGGTGTATTTCCTGGTTTCTGATGATGTCCTTCCCAGATTTTCCCACTGCTGCTCAGCCTACCTAGGCTACCAGTTCCTCTTTTACCTTCCCATGCCAAACTGAAATAATTGTCCTGGACAGAAAACAGAATCAACCAATTTTCATAGCACTGCCAGGGACACATAATTTGAAAAGTACATTGTTCTGCCCTGTCTTTTGTGACGCAGCAGTGATGGACAGAACGAGATGAATTATCAGTTTTTAGTTTATTCAGATTATTATATCACTTTATTTACACCTATTTTTGTTTTTTTCTTGGGGCTTTTCTTTGTGAGTGGAACAAATCCTGAGTTCCCTGGATTAACGGGAATTTTAGCTGAGCACCAGCCAAATAAAAGCTCCCTTAACACCTTCAGGTTGTGCCCAGGCTGCACAAACATCCTGGAAGGGGTTTTCCTGAAGCTTTCTGCCTTCTCTTGACCTGGTGTCAAGGGAACTGGAGGAGGTTTGAGGTTGGTTTTTGGGGAGTGGGTTTGTTCTGGTGCTGACTTCTCAGTCTTCACACCATGACACCCTGAGCTGGTGGCTAAGCCAGGCTGAGGGTTGGTTAGAGCACAGGGAATAAGGTTTTCTTGCTAAGGAGAGGTCAAAAGCATCAAAAAGTTCAACTTTTCCTTGTCAAATTTGCAAGTTACCTGCTGTGGTATTAGAAGTGAGAGCGCAGCAGCAGATGAGAAACGGAGAGTACACACTGGAGTCTGTTGGACACTGGAGTCTGGTGGATGGATCCTCATGGATTTTGAGGGGCTGGAACAGGGAATGAAGCTGGGGAAGGGTCTGGAGAATTCCTGGGAGAGCTGGGAAGGGGCTCAGCCTGGAGCAAAGGAGGCTCAGGGGGCCCTTGTGGCTCTGCACAGCTCCTGCCAGGAGGGCACAGCCGGGGAGGTGTCACCGTGACGTTCTCTGAAAAATCCCCTCACCAGCATTTTTCCCCCTGAGAAGCTGGGAAGCTTAACTTCTCCATGTTTGGCTGCTCTGGAATGTGGTTTGGAGAATTGTTTACCCAGCACGTGAATTGTTTTTAATTAATGGCCAATCACAGCCAGCTGTGTTGGACTCTGAGTCTGTCACAGGTTTTCATTATTCATTCTTTTGTAGCTTTCTGATGTTTCTTTTCTCTTCCTTTAGTATAGTTTTAGTATATAATTTTTTAAAACATAATACAAAATCATTACATAATAAATCAGCCTTCTGAGAACTTGGAGTCAATTCTCATCTCTCACCTCATCCTGGGGACCCTCCCAACACCACAACAGGAGGGTTGGGCTGTGCTCCAGGGAACAAGGACAGGAGCAGAGTTTGGAACGGCCTCAGGCTGGGCCAGGGCAGCTCAGGATGGATTTTGGGAAGGGATGGAAGGGCTGGGAAAGGTTGGAATGGGCTGCATGAGGCATGTTGGAATCACTGCCCCTGGGAGAGCTCCAGATATGTGTGGATGTGGCTGGACCTGATAACCCCAGAGGGCTTTTCCAGCCTAAAATAACCCTGGGGTTGTCTAAGCCCAGCTCAAAGGCCAAGAGCTGTGATGGTGTTCACAGGGGTCCCAGGATGAGGGAAGAGATGAGAATCTTGACTCCATGTTTCAGAAGGCTGGTTTATTGTTTTATGATTGATATTATATTAAAAGAAAATTATATATTAAAACTATACTAAAAGAATAGAATAAGGCATTTCAAGGAAAGGAAATTTCAGGAAAGGAAATTTCAGGAAAGGAAAGGAAATTTCAGGAAAGGAAATTTCAGGAAAGGAAATTTCAGGAAAGGAAAGGAAATTTCAGGAAAGGAAAGGAAAGGAAATTTCAGGAAAGGAAATTTCAGGAAAGGAAAGGAAATTTCAGGAAATTTCAGGAAATTTCAGGAAATTTCAGGAAAGGAAATTTCAGGAAATTTCAGGAAATTTCAGGAAATTTCAGGAAAGGAAAGGAAAGGAAAGGAAAGGAAAGGAAAGGAAAGGAAAGGAAAGGAAAGGAAAGGAAAGGAAAGGAAAGGAAAGGAAAGGAAAGGAAAGGAAAGGAAAGGAAAGGAAAGGAAAGGAAAGGATAAAATTTTGTGACTCTCAGACAGTCTGAGCCAGCTGACTGTGATTGGCCATTAATTAAAAACAACCACATGGGACCAATCACAGATGCACCTGTTGCATTCCACAGCAGCAGATAATTATTGTTTACATGTCATTTCTGAGGCCTCTCAGCTTCTCAGGAGAGAAGATCCTAGCAAAAGGATTTTTCATAAAATAGATCTGTGACAAAGAGCAGGACCCTCACATGCTCAGCCCCTTCCAGACTCCAGGCTGAGGAAGTATTAAATACCTGACCATCCTCTGGGTGCCTTTATTTCCTGTCCTGCACAGCTCCATGGAGTACCAGAGAGGGTTTTAGTTTTTGTAAGCCAGCTGCCTCCTACTCTCAAGGAATCTATACCATAATGTCTTGAAATCCTACATGAGCACAGCTAATCTGTGAGATTTTACAGAGCACATTGTGTGTTACAGCCCAGCCCTTTTGAAACTCTTCTGCAGAGCCCCACGCTGAAATTTAAAAGTATTAGGCCCTGTAAATAAATTTCAGCAAAACATTTCAGCATGAGCTTAGCATCTTTATGAGGTTTCACTTCACCCTTGTGCTACTAAATTGCAATTTAGACACTTTTTACTACAGCACCCCTTCCATGGATCAGTAGAGAATTTATGACCTCTGTGCTATATTAAACAAGCCTATTATTATAAATTATATATTATTTCTTATACATTAGATATTACATATAATAAACCACAGCAGTAATATATCTTATATAATATACAATGTATCATGCAAACTTCATAATCAAGAATGCATAATGTATTATCTACAATATAAAATACATAATGCATAATGATATTGCATAATGCATAATATGCATATTATATATAGGATTCCAAATTATTACAACATCATAGATGAGTTTTTATATTATATATTGCATTTTACATATTATGTATTACATATTAATTAGTAATATATGACGGATATCACAGCAAATTACTTCGTATTTATATAGCATATGCGATATTTGCAGCTATTATATTTCTATATTAATCTTTTTTTTACATGTAATTTGTAATGCATAATTTCATATGGAGTAATAGATAACATTTAGCATAAAATTCACCATATATATCATAGTCTGCAATTTATATATCCTATATATGGTGTGTAGCAATGATTGCATTGCATAAATAGGATATATAAATTACATGAATTACGTTACCTGTACATTAAACCCACGTTTGACATTTTAAACTTCTTGTTTAACACTTGTTCCTCCAGGTTAGTTTTCTAAATATTGTCCAGTTTGGTGCATACAAAGGTTTCATTAAATCCCAGCTTTTCCACTTTTTTAGTTGGTCCAGTATTCTTCCTCTTGCAGGAAGGAGGTGTAAGAGCAATGAGGGAATAAAAGCATGAATGAGGCTGTGGTGAATAACTCTGGTGGGCTTTAGTCACTGTAGAATTGTTTAATTTCCTGTGGTTTTCTTGGTTGGTTTGTTTGTTTGTGTTTTTGTTGTTGGTTTTGGGGGTTTTTTTTTGGTTTGGTCGATCTGAATGAGAATTTCTTCAGAATGGAGAAACAGCTCTAATCCATGAAATTAAAATAATTTGAAATAACAAATTACATGTGAATTACACTCAAAACCACCCATTTTCTTATAGAGAACCAAAATTCTCTATTAATGGAGTCAAGATTATGTGCTTGAAGCAAAAAAACTCTTCCTGAGGCCATTCCAGAACCTTCCCATCCCATCCCTTAAAACACAACGCCCACATCCCACAACCCATTCCTGTTTTTGCACCTTCCCTTGCAGGAAAAGCAGGGAATGTTCCTGCCATATAATCACACGTTTGATCCTTATTCTCAGGAACGAGCCCCAGCTATGTGGCTGCACGATCTGTTGGGCGAACGGAACCTAACCCTGGATAAATATTTTAAAAATTTCTCTGTATTTATAAGGGCCATTCCCTTGGGGAGAGGCAGAGCCCTTCAGGGCAGGAGTAAATTCAGAGCCAGGGCACAGCAGCTGATTTTTGCTATCACCCAACGCAGCTGAAATGTTGATTGATTCAGAAACTGCTCTGGAAGATGGTGGCGTTGATGTTTCAAAAATAAAAATTAAAAAAAAAAAATGAAAGTACTGGCTTTTGATGAAATGCACAGAGAAGGGAACCCCATAGCCAGGTCTAACTCCAGCTGAGGTGTCACACAGGAGAAAAGGAGGGAAAAGTACCTGGAGGCTTTTTGGGGCAGATTTGTGCTTTTTGTCCTTGTTCTGGGCACGCTGGGATTCATCAAGAGGGAAAGGCTTGGAGACCTTCTTCTCAAGGTGGAGCCTGTTCTTGGGGTAAAATCATAGATTTTACCATCCCACTGACCTGCCTGGGCATACTCAGCACTTTGGGAAGGGGCATGCTCTGAAAAACAGCTGAAAAAACCAGCAGGGGAGTGATTTAGACAAGAACTGCAATTAAGTGGAACCTTTTCTACCCCCACAACTTGGTCAATATCAACACAATTTGCACAATTTCTACTTAACACCACAGCAGTGCCCCAGACCTCTCCGTGGTGACATCAGAGAGGAGCAGAAATGCAATTTTGCCGGAGAAAATTCAGATTTAATCTTCCCAAGGCACACTTTCACTGTTAAAGAGAAGTTAGTGTTAATAAATTAAAAAACCAAAACCTTAGTGGGCTGGAGACACCTGCCTGCAATCTTTAATAAAAAATGCTCCTTCATTAAAGTAATACTGTTCTTAGAGGTCAAAAAAAATTTTTTTAATAAAAAGTTAAGCTCTATTTACAATGACCTACTGCAAGGAAGCATTAATAATTTTTTGCCATAATTTTAAGCCAAAAATATGTGTGGAAATTAAAAGGGATTAGAATGTCATTTTTAATATTGAATTACAATTAATAACTTAAGTTTTGGAGAAAATGTGAAAACACTTTCAAGAAAAAAAGTTTTGCAGCAGAAGGATACCTTGTGTTAGGAAAAATTAAATACTTTTAATTTTTTTCATTAAAAATAGCAAATACAAACCTTCACTTCCAGATATTCTGCTATGGACAATATTATTCCTAAGGTTTGGCTCTTTGGTGTGTTGTTGTCCCTGGGAAGAAAAATCAACAATAATCATCTTTACCATAATCAAATAGTGGCATATTTTTATTCTTAGTGATTGCTGCAGTATTTTAGGATTGTGCCTGGAAGTGCCTCTGCTTCTTAAAATGTTACATACAGAACATCAGAAGAAATCCTGTCTAAATTTTTAATTTTCACTGGTTTTGAGAGATTATGTTTTTCAAATTTTAAGCATTCAAGCCTTGAGCACAGCACTGGGAGGCACTTGTGGCAAAATGGGTGAGTTTTTATTGATTCCTTTATGCAGGGCTTACCTGGGGTGGGAACACAACTGTGCTTGGAAACATGGAAACCCTTTGGGATGAGTTTCGGCCTGTTAAATTCAGTAAGTGATGCCTTTTTGGAGCTAAAAACAGAGGCCAGACAGAATTAAGGGAATAAAAAGTGGTTATGTTTATTGAAGGGCCTTCAGGTACATTTTGGGCAGGCTCCCAGGGCCTACACCCAAAGTAGGCCTCAGGTCACAGGTTTTCATAATTTTATAAGTTTGGTCCATTTGTATATGTTGAGGGTTAATGTTTCAATTCCAGCCTCAGCTAATGAAGTCATTTACCCCAAGTCTGCACACCCAACTCACTTTTGTTTGCATTTCTGGGCCCTGGGGCAGTGAGGTGCCCTTGGTTGCCAGGCCTGGAGAGGAATTGTTGTGCCTGCCCAGAATGGGACAGCAGCAGCTGACACTGAATGTGGAGTTTGGAGTTATACACTAAAGAACTGCAGGATAGCAAATACATGAAAATTTTAAAAGCTAAAATCCCAAGGCATCATCAAAAATCCCTTTTGCTTCCATGGCACCAAGGTTTCAATCACAGAGAGAGATGGTTCTTGCTTGGAACTTGAGACTTCAGCACCCAAACCTCTTCAGCCATCATCCCACAGTGTAAAGGCTCAAACAGAAAACCAAACAGAACGAAAAACCCAACAGAAGCCAAGGATGGGGCAGCCCTGGGGCAGCCCAGGTCCCTTTGTCTCCTCTCTGTCATTCCTTGCAGGCCCCTCCATTTCTAGTGGGAGTCTGTGAAATGACAAACTCATTATTATGGTTATTTTGTGTGTCTCTCCGTGGTGTTTCTGGGCAGAGGCTGTTGTGTGTCACTGCTGCTATCACACATTTAGACATATTGATGCTGACTTCATTTGCTGTTGGACAACTCCTCTCCCTTCAGTTTATTGTTTGTTTGTTTCGCTGTGGGGTTTTGGTTGTTATCCCTTCCTTCCTTTTCTTTTTTTTCTTTTCTTTCTTTCTTTCTTTCTTTCTTTCTTTCTTTCTTTCTTTCTTTCTTTCTTTCTTTCTTTCTTTCTTTCTTTCTTTCTTTCTTTCTTTCTTTCTTTCTTTCTTTCTTTCTTTCTTTCTTTCTTTCTTTCTTTCTTTTTTTCTTTCTTTCTTTTTTTCTTTTTCTTTTTTTCTTTCTTTCTTTCTTTTCTTTCTTTTCTTTCTTTTCTTTCTTTTCTTTCTTTTCTTTCTTTTCTTTCTCTTTCTCTCTCTCCCTTCCTCCCCTTCCTTCCCTTCCCTTCCCTCCCTCCCTTCCCTTCCTTCCTTTCCTTCCCTTCCTTTCTTTCCTTCCCTTCCATTCCTTTCTTTTCTCAGACTGGAACTCCCTGCATCTTTTATCTCCTCCTTCAGAAATACCTTCCCAGTAGGGAACCTCCAAGCTCAGAGTCTGCAGCTCGTAAGGTTTTCACCATGTCTTACATTTTAAGCCTAGATAAGTCTGCTGAGTGAGAAAAGTCACAGGTGGGCACGTGCTGTGTCTCTTTTGAGGTGCAGATGCAGGGAGGGGGAAATTCAAAAGTGAAAGAAACAGGGTGTCTATTTTTCTTTCAAAATGCCTCTTTCTTCTCCGGATGCATCTCAGAGGAAGCAGGATGACTCCACTGCATTTATGGGTGCCAACTTCCACCTGAATTAACTTTTCTAGACAGGAGAAATAGAAATAAATCATGCTGTTAACCCAGCCTGTTTCCATCTCTTCTTCTGGCAAATCTTTTCTTGCCTGAGATGAATTTGTATCTGCAGCAGGTTTATGTGAATAATTTTAAAAAAAAATAATATTAGCAATTTCAGTCAGGAAAAAAGGGCCAAAGATCTTGGGTACGGAAGTTAACTGGCCACCTCAGCTATTTATTGGCTCTTCCCTGCAAATGTTGTCTCAGTTATAACTTAAGGGCATCACACCCACCAGTAAATGAACATTCACTGTGTTTTGTCTGTCGATGCACATGGCATTCCTTGGGAATTTCTCTGAGAAACTGGTAAACTCCCAAACTCCACATTTCCAAGTGTTTTGTCCATGTTCTCCTGCAGAATGTAAGCAGGTGAGGCTCTGATCCCTCTGCAGGGCTCCAAAAGCAATCCAGCTATCTTTTCACTCATTTATGGGTTCACTCATTTATCTTTTTTTCCGGCAATTTGTGCTGATTTGTTTCCCAAAATTTGTGTCCCATTTGTTGCATTGTGAAGCTTTAGAAGAATGGATTATTGAAACTCTCAAAACTGTTTTTTAATCACATCTTATCCTGTCAACAGATTGCCTGTTTCAGTAGGCTTCTGCACATTTCAGTTCCATCATTGTTCCCAGAGCTCAAGTGGAAACCAGCCAGGGATGGCTGAGAAACATGAAAGGAAAATATGAGCAAAATAATCATCCTGAGCCAAGTGTTGGTGGGAGGTGCTATGCAAAATGGGGTAAGCCCACGTTCCTGCAATAAAACATCCGCATGATAGAGGGTGAAGAAGAGTCACAAATAATGGTGGGAAAGCCTTCTGTAAAGAGCTTCAAGAACAAATGCAATTACCAAAGGAGTTTTTAATTGTGGGGGAAAAGCACTTTGACCAGCGTTTCCTATGGGTTTGGAGTGTTTACCAATGGTGCACTCGCAACAGCTCGGACCAGTGGGAGCCAAAGGCTGTAAAAGTGCCAGCAGAGGGAGGAGAAGCCTCTGTGTGTGCCTCCAAGGGCATTTTGGTGGTGCTGAATTATCCCCCTAATTCACCCAAGCCTGATTCATCCTGTGCCTGGAGCAGTGTGTGATGTAACCTTGCCATACATGTGAAATACACCTATTAAAAAGCTCCTATTTTGTGTCTGAAGCTGCCTTTCCACAGTCCCAGCTAGTGTTTTCTCCCTGTTCCCAGCAGCAATCCTCGTTGTCTAATGGAAGGTGGCAGGGGGTGGAACAAGAGGAGATTTAGGGTCACTTCCAACCTATTCTATTCTATTCTATTCTATTCTATTCTATTCTATTCTATTCTATTCTATTCTATTCTATTCTATTCTATTCTATTCTATTCCATTCCATTCCATTCCATTCCACTCCATTTCCCATCCCATCCCATCCTGAAACCTGCCTGACAAAAATCCCAGCACTCTTCACACCCATTTTGCAAACCCCTGCACCATTCTCATTACATTAAGACCCATGTTGGTATGGTCAGGGCTAAGTTGTCACCAGCTAAAAACTGTATTTTTATATATCTCACAATGTCACAAGGATATATGATCATCTTTGCAAGTCTCCAATAAATCACAATATTTCTTAATTCCATTTTAACTGTAACAGTCTGAAATATTCCCTGCCATCAACTGGAAGTGAAAAAGGAAGTGAAGTCACAAAAGACTGTAAGCCAAACGAAATGAAGTCTGGGGAAGATCTCTTTGAAGAAATACACAGTAATTGGGCAGAAAAATACTGTTCCTGGTCCCAGTGACTAGAAATCTGGAAAATTTATCATGTATAGAACTCCAGCTTCTTTCAGAAACGGTATGTAATCCCGAATTAAATATATAAATTCTGTGTAATATTTGAATGGGAAAGGTCAGCACTTTCATGGGTGAATTGTACCACTGAGCCTGGGGCCTGTTTCAGCGCCGAACTCCACATCCTTTTACAGCCCTATCACAGGGCTGGCTGCACAGAAAGCTCATTGTTTGCAGGCTGCAGAGAGGAGCCCGCTCCTGCGTGAAACAAAACAACTTTTAACTCCGTGGCACATCCCTCGGCAGCAGCAGCATGTCCGCAGAACGGCAATCCATCACCGAGAAACGGCAACTGGGCCGGGGGGCTTGACAGCAGCGTCCTCTGCAAAGGACCCGCTTCCCAAAAATCGCCGCTTCCTCGGCCAAAGGAAAGCTGGAAAAACCAAAAAACAGCCCCTTGTGGCTCCTTGCGAGGGACCCTGCCCAGTGCAGCGAGCTTGCAGACAGCTGCCAGCATTTATCTCTCCGAGCCCCTCGTTTCGTCCTCCTGTGCAATCGCACGGGGAGGGAGGGAAAGGCACACACACAACTTTACGAGCTCTGAGCCCGCACCAGGGACATTCGATATTTTGGCAGCCAGCTTTCTATTTTCCAGCTGTGCCAAGTCAAGAAACATGCTAGGAAAAGAAACTAGTGCATAATTAAGTCTTCCTTTTTTTTTTTTTTCCTTTTTACCTTGGAGACTTCTCAGTTGACTTTTATTATTCTTCTTCTCTTTTTGTCTCCTGTCTTGAGAATTTGCTTTGTTTTTGATTTTTTTTGAGGGAGCTTTTCTCGCCAAACAGGTTTGTTGTAGGTTCTCACCATTCTCCTGATTACTAACAAAACAACTCAGCTTTCAAATGCCAGGCCAGAAGAAGAGTTATTTTGTAGGGAAAGGGAAATGGGGATGTAGCACTAATTTTTATTTTATTACTATTGATGTGACATTGTCAGTGCTGTTACATGACTCCTGCTGCTGGTGCCATTTCACTCTTGGGTCCTCCCCCTTTGCTTCCTGCTCCTGGTCATGCTCTGTGTCCTTTTCTCTGTCCCTTAGGTGAGATTTTCCTCCTGTCCTCTTCTCACTCATCTCCTTTATGATGTGATTGGTTTGGCTCCTTGGGCAGATAAGAGGGGCTACTGTAGGAAAAGACAAAAAAAGATGTTTATAGCAGAAGTTCTTGGGCTGTGCCCTGCCTTGCTTGAGGTGTCTTTCCTTTCAAACACTGCTGAATCCAGATCAGGGGGCATTCTGAAATATAATTATTAATAAAGGAACTTTTGAGGCATGACTGCAAACCTTCCAGCTGAAGGTCCAAAATAATTGTGATCTTGAGGACCCTGGAGCACAACACACATCCCATCACGTTATTTTCCTCTCTTGCCTCCATGCTGGGGAATTGTTATGCTTCTGCTCATTTAAAGGAAAAACAACAATTTTCACTACCTGAAAGCGTGACTTCTCATGGAAGAGATCCTTCCTGGTAAAACCCAGGACAGTGAGAGCCAGGTTTGTGGTGCTGGGAGTTCTCTGCAGCTGTTTTTGGGGTTGTGCTGGTTTTGGCTGGGTAGAGCTCTTCTTCCTCCTCCCCACTGGGGCAGAGTTTGGGTTTGTGCTGGGCACAGGGCTGGAAATTCAGAGATGTTTCTGTCATTGCTGGTAAAACCCAGAGCTGAGCCCCTTTGGCACCATGCTCGGGGTGAGAAAGAGGAGGGCACAGGGAGGAAGGGGATGTTGGCAGGGTGAGGAAGAGGAGGGCAGAGGAGGAAGGGGATGTTGGCAGGGTGAGGAAGAGGAGGGCAGAGGAGGAAGGGGATGAAGAAGAGGAGGGCAGAGGAGGAAGGGGATGTTGGCAGGGTGAGGAAGAGGAGGGTAGAGGAGGAAGGAGATGTTGGCAGGGTGAGGAGGAGGGCAGAGGAGGAAGGGGATGAAGAAGAGGAGGGCAGAGGAGGAAGGGGATGTTGGCAGGGTGAGGAAGAGGAGGGCAGAGGGAGGAAGGGGATGTTGGCAGAGGAGGGCAGAGGAAGAAGGGGATGTTGGCAGGATGAGGAGGAGGAAGGCAGAGGAGGAAGGGGATGAAGAAGAGGAGGGCAGAGGAGGAAGGGGATGTTGGCAGAGTGAGGAAGAGGAGGGCACAGGGAGGAAGGGGATGAAGAAGAGGAGGGCAGAGGAAGGAAGGGGATGTTGGCAAAGGAGGGCAGAGGAGGAAGAGGATGTTGGCAGGGTGAGGAAGAGGAGGGCAGAGGAGGAAGGGAATGAAGAAGAGGAGGAAGGGGATGTTGGCAGGGCGCTGTTTGCCCTCCCAGGTCGCTGTCACTGCCCTGCTCCCTGCTCGGTGCTGAAGGGCAGGCAGGGAATGAATTCTCCTCCTGCTTTGCCCGTGTGCCTGGCTTTGCCTTCCTTGGCTTTATCTCAGCCCACGAGCTCTCTGTGTTTTCCCCACCCAGTTGTGAAGGGGACACATCCAGCTGCTGATATGGAGTGAAATAAAAAGGTCTGTTTGTGATTCAGCTCTTTGCCCACCTCCTGCAATAGCATCATTTCATATATATCCTCACCAGTTTGTGGGTTCTTTGTTTCTTTTTATTTACTTCTATTGGGGTTGGGGTTGGAGGTATTTGAGATTATGTTTTACATTCAGACTCACGTATTTATTGCTTCTTTAGCAATGTTACAGCTTCACAGCAGTGAGCTCTGTAATCTTTTATTAGCAAGGCACAAAATGTCCAACTATCTGCTGTTACAGGGTCTTTGAAGGCTAAACTATCTAATTAAGAATTGACACTTAAATTATTTTTCCTTTTAACTCAATAACTGATCACTTGAAGCCTGCAATGTGGACTTTTCTGTCCAATTACAAAACATCACCCAAACATGGAGAAGAAAGAAGAAGAAGGAAGAAGAGCAATCTATCTCCACCCTAAAACTCCATCTTGTTTCATGTTTATTACTATATTCTAAATCCCTAACTCTTAAGTTTTCCACCCTGTGATATCACACATTTCTCACCAGCTACACACCCTTAATCCCAATGCTATTAATCAATTTTGGAAGCCTTTTCCACAGCCTCAGGTCAAATGCAGTGCTCTCTTGTGGGTCTATGCCTTTCAGCAGAGAAAATTTAAAATTCTCAGCATCCAGGGTTCCAACAGGCATGGATCAATTAATGTGAATGCTGTTAATTGATCACCAGGCTTAGTCGTAGTTCAGGGTTTTATTGGGGAATCTCTGGTACTTCTACTCATGGGAATAGAACCATGAGTAGAATAGAATAAAACATAGTAGGGAATTGAACGATACAAGTGTCAAAAGTTGGTTTTCACAGGATGGACTTGCAGGAAAATCTGGCTGATAATTTAGCTAAGAAAATGGATTTTTTAGAGACATTTTGAAATGTATGAAACAAATTTTTAAAAATTGTCAAAGCATATGTCCTTTAAAAATAAAATATTTGGTTTTTTCTTTTTTTTACCTTTTTTTTTCAAATTATATAAGTTCAGAAGATTGAAAGATCTTCTGAGCCAAATGAAAGAGGTGTCTTGTCTCAAAATGTAAAGTTTTCTGAGTGATCCTTAAAAAAACAAAGAATTGCCTGAAGATCTGTCTTTTCAGCCTCGCCGTATTTTCTTCCTCTTTAAAAAAAAAGCTCCTCATGGAAAGACAGGAATTGTTTTTCCCCAGGTGTAATTAGGATCTCCTGTGCTGTCATCCACGCTAAAAGCTCTCTTTGTCTCATGTCTTCCTGCGCACAAAGCCAAGGGATTAAAAAGAGAACCTATGCAAAACTGCTGCTTTGTTGGGCTAAACCCTCTAATGCTTAGGGGAAAAAAAAATGTTAGGCAGATATTTTGTACCCTGGAAGCTGTGGAGGAGAACATTGACATTTCCCTGCTTTGCAAAATTCAGCTGTAAACGTTCAGTTGCTCTGTCACTGCCTCCTGACTCCTGCCCTCACACTCAGATAAGATTTTTCTTGGGATTCCAGGAAGAAAGGACTGCCAAGCGCTGGAATTTGATTTTTACAGCCACATTTAAGCTGAGGCTGATTTTTGCGGAGGTGCCTGGGCGGATCCAGATGCTTCCTTTCAAGAAAAAACGACCATTAACTTCGAATTACCAGATAAAATGCTTCCACTCCATTCTAGAATAACATCTTTTTACATATTCAGAGCACTAGGGAAGCATCTGCTGTGGGCAATTTTGTTTTCCTCATTTCTTTTATCTCTTCTGTGCAAGGAAGAGGAGTCTGGATCTCTCAGCACAGCTCAGGGTGACTCGGACCATGAACGGCAGGGAGGAGGAATGCACCCACAAAACCAGCCAGGAGAGGCATTTCTGCCCACCAGAAAGAGGGGAATTCCTCTTGGCCAGATACCATTGACTAGGAGCAGCTTTCTGGTTTGGGCAGTGCAGCAATGCCTGTGCTCTCAATGCCTGATTTGCAAACTCTCCACTGGATAATGATTTAAAAGTCATTTAAATGACTTTATCCTGCCCTGCCCAGCTCGGCCCGTGGTGGCTTCTGTGACACCCACGGAGGGGAAAGGCTTTGCGTGCTCCCACAGGGAATCCCCAAAACCTTGGACCCATCCCTGGCTATCACTGGCTGGGGTCTCTGCACAAATCCCAAACAGGACAGGGCTGCTGTGGAACTGCCTTGAGCTGTTTGATTTTCCAGCATCACTCTCAGTCCATGGTTATGGCAATGGAAGATGGCAGCAGCTCACATCCCAGGCAGCAGACACAGAACTCAATGTCACAACTCACTTTATGAGTTTTGTGACCAATCATACAAAGCAAAAGCACACTGACAGTATTTATATCTGTATAGTGTATATTCTATATTGACAGTAGTTCTGTCCAACCACTATAAGCGCAGGTACCTTTGGTTAAACAATGCTTGCTTATTTCAAATGCAATACCTGCTTGTGAGCCTTCAAACACAATGCACAGAGCTCCATTATTAAGCTTGAACCTTCCTAATATCTTGCTAGATGAACTTTTCTGTAGCTTAGGGAGTTATTCTAGCCAAGCGTTAATACACAGACCATTGCCCTATTTGTCCTGGCTTTTCTACTTTTTACATAATTTTTCTGCTGCCCAATCTCATGGCTGCTGCTTAGCTCCAGTCACAGTTCTGCTATCTCTGGGGCCTGCCTTTTGCAGCTTTCCCAAAACCCTCTGGTTTTGTGGATTCCCTCACCTGGCCCGCCAGAGCTGGGGAGAAACTTCCTCCATGGGTGGCCTGGAGAAGTGGGCATCTCCCTGTGATTTTTGGGGACAAGATTCCAGATGAGACAGCAGCTGCCCCTGAGGTTCTGCCCTGGCAGCATCACCAACACCTCCCTGCAAACATTTTCCTTTGGGAATGGAGAGGTTCCCATGAACTCTGTCAGCCCTTCCTGCGCCCACCCCCTGCAAGCTCAGCCTGGGAGCAGCCAGCTTGTGTCTGATGGAATAAAAACCCACCACAGCATCGTGTGCTCGCCCTGCGCTGGGTGAGGGTATTTACACGGCCCAAGGAATGCTTGGTCTTTCTCAGGGCCAAGAAAAACAAAGCCACCAGCCACCCCCCACCCCGCATCGTGAAAAATGAGGTGCTGCTCCCAGCCATCTGCAGCCAGCTTTGCCTGATTGTTTGTTTGTTTTATTTATTTGTTTTTAAATAACCTCCCAAAGCTTGGCTCAGATTATTTTGCTTCCAAAGCCTTTGCCTGTAAAGAAGTAAATAACCTTTTTATTTTTTTTTTCTCTTTTTCTCAGATTAATGGGGGGACATCTCTGCCTATTTTGTGAGGAGCATAGCTCATGAGAAAGCAGGTTAGCCTGGGACAGCAGGAACTACAGGCTGGCAGCAGAAGGTGGGAAGAGAAGCATTGTCTTTGTAAAAAATAAATGAAAGCTGGAAGAAATTTTATCCTTATGTTGAAAACAGCATCATCCAAGGAGTTTGCAGCATTAATTAAACCACCTATCTCTAAAATACAATATTTTAAATTTTGGGTGCCAGTCAAGAGATATCAGCTCACATCTGATTCTTGCCCTGAGCACCAGCAGGTGAGGATGTGTTTGACCAGAGCATTGCCATTTATGGAAGGCCTGGACAAGGGAGAGGGGAAGGAAGGAGAAATCCTAATCCACAATTTCAAACACCGTGAGCTTTGCTGGGAGCTCAGCCTGCAGGAGAGGAACCCGACCTGCCAAATGCACAGAGATGTGAGAGCACCAGGACAAGGCAGGATAAAACCCTGCTGGCTATGCTCACAGGCAGGGAGCTGTTTCTGGGTGAGATAGGGCCTTTTCCAGCACAGAAACTCCTCTCTCATATTGGCAGGGTCAGAGGATCCGTGAATTGGTACAAAAATCCCCGTTGCAAACAATAGTGGAAGGAAAAAAGAAGGAAATAAAAATCACTGACCTGAGAGATTCTGATTTTCTCTTTTTAAGTTTGGGGTTTGCATTATCTGGTGGCAGTACAAAACCCGCTGAGGGGAATAAGGAAAGGCTCCCCCGAAATGAAAGCTCTAAAACCATTTACATTTGGAAAAGGGGAGTGTTTTGCTGCAGGTTTAGTCCACATCTGCACCTGCAGCTGTGGTGTTTGGGTCCAGCTGTGTTCTGCTTTTTGAGCTGGGCACCGCAGCCTGCTGCACCTCCATGAAAGGGAGAAAAACTGCTGTGCTGTAGGAAATATGTGCATGCAAAAGAGCCCAGGACATGAGGGAGATCCCAAAATCCATGGATTTTCACACTGCGTGCAAAGGAAGGAAAATTTCATTACAAGTCCAAACCTGTACGTAATTCCTGGTCAACTCCAGTGACAGATTGGTGCTCTAAGATGTGAAGCTTGATGTGAATAAATATATTCCATTATTTTAATAAATTGACCTGGAAGGGATGGCAATGGGTTGCCAGACTTTTGGAAAAGATGAACCCATCCTTCTGCTTTGCTGAGGGCTCCTCCATGCTGGGAGTGGAGGAGGAAAAGCAGGAGGCAGAGCATGAAGTGTAAAAAAGGCATTACAAAATTTGTATTTCCTTTGCCATAAGTCTGCTCAATAATATTTAGCCACTTTTCTTCTTGTTATCGCAAAGTGGAAATTCTGAAAATAAAGTAAAATTTACCAGGTTTTTAAATGTCTGATTAGTAACAGATGAAATTAAGTGCAAAGATGAGCCAGGCTGTGTGAAGTAAGGGTAAAATTCCTGATGGAGCAGTTCAGAGATGTAAGAATGGGCTGCTTGATTTAATTGTTGTTAAAAGAGCTAAAAAGTGGCAAATCCCACTTTCCACTGTGCTTAATAGCCTGGTAGCTTGTGCACAGCAGACACAGAGTAACAGAAAGCTTTGGGTTGGAAGGGACCTTAAAGATCATCTGTGGGACTCCACAAAACCAGAGGGTTTGGGAAAGCTGCAAAAGGCAGGCCCCAGAGATAGCAGAACTGTGACTGGAGCTAGGCAGCAGCCATGAGATTGGGCAGCAGAAAAATTATTTAAACTGTAGAAAAGCAAGGACAAATAGGGCAATGGTCTGTGTATTAACGCTTGTCTAGAATAACTCCCTAAGCTACAGAAAAGTTTATCTAGCAAGATATTAGGAAGGTTGAAGCTTAATAATGGAGCTCTGTGCATTGTGTTTGAAGGCTCACAAGCAGGTATTGCATTTGAAATAAGCAAGCATTGTTTAACCAAAGGTACCTGTGCTTACAGTGGTTGGACAGAACTACTGTCAATATAGAATATCCACTATACAGATATAAATACTGTCAGTGTGCTTTTGCTTTGTGTGATTGGTCACAAAACTCATAAAGTGAGTTGTGACATTGAGTTCTGTGACTGCTGCCTGGGATGTGAGCTGCTGCCATCTTCCATTGCTATATCCATGGACTGAGAGTGATGCAGGGAAATCAAACAGCTCAAGGCAGTTCCACAGCAGCCCCGTCCTGTTTGGGATTTGTACATAGCTCTCAGCTAGTGATAATCATCCAGTTCCAGCCGAAAATACATGCAAAACTATGGTTTCTTGTCCATCTGTGTGACATCCTTGCTCTGGAGGGGTTTTTACACAATCCAGGGGTGGTGGCACAAGGGCTGAGACCCTCTGAGTGCACAGGGCTGCTGTGCACAATAAACAGTGACAAACCATGGGCTGCCAGCCACTTCAGCTGCTGAATTGCAGGGAAAACATCCCTGCTCTTTGTTTGAACAGTTAACACCAGGATTTCACCTCTGGCTGAGCCTTACTAATTAGGAGAATTCACCTTACAGCGCTGGGCAATGCCCAGTGAAGAAAATTCTCTGATGAGAGAATGAGTGGGCTTCTGGTTGCACCCATTATGGTGTTTTCTGTCTCTTCACATGTTTTTTTTCCAGGCACAGCACAGCTCTTCCAGCAATTTATGGAGAGGAATACTCCTGGCTTTGAGCTGTTGAGTCTCCAGCAACCCGGACTCATTCCACACCTTTTGCCACGGCCAGGTTCTGACACAGTAAAGTAAATAATAATGGCCAATAAATAAAAATGGCCAATAAAATTAGCCATTTCTTGTCTTTCCTGCAACTTCTTCACCCAGAATTTCCCAGGCCTTCCCCAAATGTGAGTTTCACAACAGCATCTGGTGTGTGGAAGGGGATGAAGCCGCGTTTGTGCGGCACAAGAACAATAAACGGATGTCGCATTCTGTGTAATATTTGAGCTTTAATTGCATCCCTTCCCTGGAAAGGGTTGTGATAACAGGCTGTTCATCTCACATTTGTCAGCAATTAGCCTGAGAAGGTGCCTGTCCTGGCAGTTTTCTGAGCAGGAGCAAGGGTGCGAGGAGAAGAGTTTTGTCACGGCGTGTTTTCTCAGCGCCGTTAATCCCCTCCCTTTGATTGATTATTGGCCACATGGATTGTTACTGGGGGGGATTATCCTCAGCACTGATAACAAAAGGCAGAGGGGATCTGGTTTGTCTCTTGCTTGGTTTGCAGAGGAGGTTGGCAGGAAGGAGGAGTGAGGGGATGTGCTGCTCCATCTGGGATTGATCCCAGCTGGGCCCACCCAGCGCCCAGAGCTCTCCTTGCTGGAGCCACGTGCAAGCCCAGAAGGAAAGGCCACTGGAAAAAAAGAAAAATAAAAAAGCCAAAAGAAATCATCACCACCACCATAACACCCCCCCCCCCCAACAAAACAACAACAACTGATAGTGGAGCCCTGAAAAAAGTTAAAAGATAGAATCTAAAATGTTAGGCTTTGTGCTTTCCCAAATCAACTGCACCTGTGTAAGCAGTATGATAAATTATATAATTGTTAGATGTGATGATTGTTTAGTAATTAAATGTAATTATTATATAACCATAAGAAGAATAATGAGAAACTATGTTGAATATTCAGAGAGGGGCTAAATTTATGTATACAATAGAACAATATAAGTTTAATAATTAACATGAAAGTTATATAACGATAGAGTATAAAAACATGATCATTTCAGATTTAGAGTCAGAGTCAGATTTGGGTTGAATATACCCCTGACACCCAGAGCTCTTAGTAAAAAGCACTGCATGTAATCCGCTATGATTATGTGTTTTCGAACACTAACACAACAACAACAACACAAACAAAAACAAACAAACAAAAAACAACAATAAAACCCAACAAAAAACAAACAAAAGCCAAATCAAAACAAAAACCCAATCAAAAACCCAAACCAAACAGGATCAAACAAAAATGAAAACAAAAGAAAAAAATAAAAGCCAAAACAAAAAAACCCAAAAACCCAGAAAACAAAACCCAAGAAACCTCCAAAAAACCACCAAAAAACCAAACCCCAAAACCATCCAAAACTGAACAACAACCAAAACAAAAAGCAAAAAAAAGCAAAAAAACACCCAAAAAACCCAAACCCCAAAACTGAACAAGAACCAAAACAAAAAGCAAAGAAAAAAACCAACCAAAAACCCAAAAAACCACCAAAAAAACCCAAACCCCAAAACCAACCAAAACCAAACAAGAACCAAAACAAAAACAAAAAAAAAAACAACTAAAAACCCCAAAAACCCTCCAAAAAACCCAAACCCCCAAACCAAACAAAACTAAAGAAAAACAAAAACCAGAAAAATCCAATAAAACCCCCCAAAAAACACCAAAAAAATAAACCCAAAACCAACCAAAAACCAAACCAAACAACAACAAAACAAACACCAAAATAAACCACCCCAAAAACCAGAAAAAAAACCCAAAAAACAAAGCAAAACAAAGAAAAAAAAACCAGCAAAACAAAACAAAATTTAAAAAACCAAACAGGTTAAAATAGTTTTTTTCTTGCATTCCATAGTTGTTGTGTTGGCTTTGCTGGCTGGGAAGTTGACAGAATGTAGAAGGCTTTCAAAAGCAAGGCAGACAGGTGGTGTTTTGAGGATGGAGTGTTTTGAGCTCTCTCACACTAATAAATCGTAAAGGACAGGGAAAAGAGAAAGGACAACTCTCCTTTCTCCCAGCCTGAGTTTTGCCCTGAAAGAACCTCAGCAATGGGCAACTCTGGGTGTTTTCCACTTGCTCCAAAAGCCACTTGTCTGACACAGCTGAAAATATTTACAAATCCTGGGACACTGTGTCTTGAGTGAGCTGATGAGGTATCACAGTGTAGGTTTGTCTGACCAGGGAGAGGGAAAAAGGAATCAATGTGAAATTGTGCTGCACTGAACCTTTGGATGAGTCAAGGTCCCAGAGTTTCAAGTGGTGGTTTCATTCTTTCCAAAAGCAGCTCTGAAGGGAAGCTCCCTGCTCCCAAGGTTTGGGGTTTTTAATTTTAAATTTTAAGGAAAATTTAAAATTACCTTGATCAATGCTAATGAAGAAATTAATGATGAGCACTAAATAATAATATCAGAACAGATGAATAGGTTTCTTTATCTATTAAGGTGACAGAAAGTGTATGACATTTTTTCTGGAGTTCTTTTGCTAACACCTGTTTATCAGCTGTTTTCTATAAGAGTTAATTTTAAAAGGGCAGATTTGAAAAGTTCAGATTAAAAACTGGGGTCAGATTTAGAAATTAGGGTGATAAAATAACAGGAATCACCCTTTTGGCAATGCATTGACAGATCATAATCACTCGGGCTTAGCACCTGGTTTATAAATTTTGGCTTATGAATTTGGGATATAAATTGACATTTGGCTCTCACAGGTCTCAGAATCAAAGTTGCCACTTCGAGAAGCTCGAGTGATGCTTTCTGTCACAGGTGAGTGAGGCACTGAGACATAAACAGAAGGTGTTTAAGGGAGTCCAGACTGAAAACTATGTGGGCAGATCAGCTGGGGCAAAATTCCTGCTTGAGGTGTATTTCATGTAAGGATTGCTGGGGTTTGTTGACTGAATTTGTGTCAGTAGCAGAGGTGAAGAAACCAATTTTTTTTCCTCATGCAAATGCTCCTGTGTGTGAAATTTGACAGAGTAACACTGCTTCAGCTCTCAGAAATTGCTTACTTGGAATAAATCAGTGACTGAATTAAACCAGTCTGCAAGTAGTTTCTAAGTAAATTACTTGCACAATTTATGTGGCTGCAAGCTCCAAAAAATTATTGTTTTCACCTTGATTTTATTTGCAGTTACTGCTGCAGGCCTTTTGTTTTGTTAGAGATGATTTTTATATTCCTGTAATATAACCAGATTCAAGCTGTGGGTTATTTTTTTTTGCATAAGAAGGGGGAAAAAAGAGCTAATTAAATATGTGATATTCTGTATGAAACTGGTATCTGAAACACGGGGATTTGTGATAGAGTTGGGGAAAAAAAAGTCACTTGTGCAAGGGGATAAGTGCATAATGGGGTGGAAATAAGAAATGGAGGGTTTGGGATGTTTGTCAAGGAAAACTAAAAAGCTTCCTAATGAGGTAGAACAGGCTGAAAGTAATCATTCACAGGAAACATTGCTCAAGACAATTCAAGTTGATGGGACAAAAAGCCAAGAAACAACAGAGGGGACTCAACTGATATTTTCTGTCTCTTTACATAAATCATTGAAGGGAAGGAGGGAAATAAGGAGTGAGAACTTTTGAATGAAGGCAGCATAACCAGTATTTGTGCCCTCAAAGAGACCAAGATACACCTTCCAATAAAACAAAAAAAAAAAAAATTCAGGGAGGCATGAGGACTTTGGGTTCCAGCACTGGTGTGAAATGGCCATTTTTACATCCTGAGACATTTTGGCACCACCATGCTTGTCATCTCAGACTCAGGCATGCCATGGGTTTGGAAGGAATCAAAGTGTGGCCAGATGTGAATAAACTTAGCAGCTGGCCAAACAACTGAGTTAGCAGAAGAAGAAATTGATAAAATGTGAGTTTATCCATAGCAAGAAAGAAAACAAGGCCATTAGCATGGAAACTGATGAAATAGACACATAAGGGGTATTTGCAGGTAGAGGATATGTGCCTTAGTGAGCAGCACACAGGCCTAAATAATTTGTTGTGAACTCTTGCCAATTAATTATTGATGTTAATTGCTTTCTACCAATAAAATACCATGAGCTATTGCTTTGTCCAATGAATATAATGAGCTTTTTTGATGCAACTAATGACTTAAGATCACGCTTTGTTAAAGGTATAAAAACTTGTAATGAAGAGGAAACTGTTGCTGTCTCGGCATGAGTGTGTGTGCGTCTTGTGTCCATCTCAACAGGAACAGCCAGGCCTGGGTGCAGAGGGGATGAGTGGAGGGGGAGCTGCAGCCGAGTCTAGGACTAGAATTAGCCAAGTTAGAACAGAATCACCAGGTTGAAAGAGATCTTCAAGATCACGGAGTCCAACCCAGCCCCAACAGCTCGCCCAAGCCCTGGCACCCAGCGCCACATCCAGGCTTTGTGATGGGGACTGCACCACCTCCCCGGGCAGCCATTCCAGAACGTTATCACTCTTTCTGTAAAAAACCTTTTCCTAATAGCCAACCTGTATTTCCCTTGGTGCAGCTCGAGGCTGTGTGCTCTGGTTCTGTCAGTTCCTGGGGAAAGAGCCCAGCCCCACCTGAGCACAGCCACCTCTCAGGAGCTGTGCAGAGTGATAAGGTCACCTCTTGTCGAGTTTCATCTTCTTTTTCTCCCTTGGTCAGGGTCAGGATTAAACACACAGAGACAATATTTGGCATTCAGACTCAGATGTTTATCATTTCTTATCTATATTACAGTCTTACAAGTCATGAGTTCTACAGCATTTCACTGACAAGCTACAAAAACAGCCCTGCATCTCTCTCTCTACAAGATCTTTTAAGGATAAAGTGTCCAACTAACAAATGACACCTAAATTATTTTTACTTTTTACCCAATAACTGATCCCTTGTGTCCTGCAATGAGGATGTTTCTATGCAATTACAAAAAACCACCCAAGCCCTGGAGGAGGAGGAGGAGGAGGAGGAGGAGCAGCCTCTACCCTAAAACCTCCATCTTGCTTTATGTATATTACTATATTTTAAACCCTTTAACTCTACGTTTCCCACCCTGTGATATTACACACTTCTATTCAAACTCCACACCCACAATCCCAGTTCTGCCATTCCATTTTGAGATCCTTCTCCATGGCTTCAGGTCAAATGCAGTGTTCTCTTGGGGGGCAGAGTCTGTCAGCTCAGAAAGCCCAAAATTCTCATTATCCAGGGCTCCAACACCCTCTGGGTCTCCTCCTCCTCTGTGCAGGCTGAGGAGCACATAAAGAGCTTGGCTGCTCCTCCAGGCTCCCATGGCAGCCAGGTTTGGGAGCTTCTCCTGGCTGGGTGATCCTAAATTCATCAGTGAAGCTGTGCTGGGGATTGCTGCTCCCCTGCAGAAGGGAAATATGAGGTCCTATCCCAGTGCCTGGGCTCTGGGAGCTGTCCTCACTGAACAAATTCACGGGGTTTTGGGTTCCAGAGGGAGTTTCTCTGAAAGTTTGATTGATGGTGTGAAATGACCCATGAAATCCCAGCTGAGCTTTTTCCTTTTCCTCAGGCCAGAAAGGAAGTGGAGCTTCTGCTGTGCCTTTTTGTGCATGAACATGCAACTGTCTGTATTTCCTGACTGACACACCTGCATCAACTCCAGCATTTCTTCTGTCTTGGTCCAGAAGTCCCTGTGGATGTCAGGCACTGAACCCAACAGGATTTGCATCCTCCTTCCTTCACAGATCTGAAAAAGTTTTTGAAATCAGACAAAAGCCTTTCAAACACAAATGTCCTAGAGGATCCTTGATCAGGCTTTCATGGGTCGCATTCCACTTCCCCACAAAGCCTTCCCCCCACGATTTTTGCCCCATAATTTTTGAAGAAATGGTTCAAACCGAGCAGATACAGCCACCCACGATGTGCTGGAGAGCTGAGTGCCCAGAGATCCAGCTGGATCACAGTGGAACAAAGCTGGAACAAGGAAAGAGAGGCACTGGAGACCTCCAGAGCTGCACAGCTCCTTCCATCCATGCCCAGGAATTCCAGCATGGAAACGCCAGGGTTGAGCAAGGTGCAGGTGCTGAGCTCTGCTCTGTTGGGTGCTTTGTGCCTCAGGCACTGAAATGTGAGAATGAAAAAGGAGCTAATCAGAAAACAACAAAAAAACAATCCAAAAAGTTACAGTTTCCAATGGCACATATGGAAGAGATTATAGCAGCGTCATTCTCATTGCGTTCTTCAATAAAAAGTAATTTCTTCTTATAAACTTAATATTCACTGAAAAAGATTCTGAAGACCTGGCCAGGAATGTCACAAAGTTTTAGAGGAAGTATTAATAATTTTATTACAATCCATTTTCAATGTACATTTCAGTGACAGTGAATACAAAGGAAGACATTTATTGCTACCTGTTGACTTTTGGGTGCATATATGAATTTCCAATTTTGAGTACATATGAGTATTTTTTTCTTTATTTGAAAGAAAATTGGGGGGAAAGTTTTCAAAATTCTGCCTCCCTCTTTATCTCACATTTTTTTGTGGTGGCACAGACCTTGTTTTAAGCCATTTCACCAGGTGATCCAAAACTATTTTCCATCACTTGTGATCATGACCTTCTGGATGTTATCCCTTTCAGGCATGTATTTGCTGTTTTTTTAAAGAAACTGAGAAATTATTCATTTAATCACAGACTGTTCTGTCTCAATGAGGCTCCTTTTTAGCTGTAGTGCTGGGATAATACAAAATCAGGGCCTTGGAAGAACGTGTTCATGGCCACCTTTGACAGGAAATGTGGAAGGTTTAATCAAACCCCTCGCAGGCTGGAGTTTCTCTGTTTATTAATTTCATTAAGCACACAGAATATGACTTTCAAATTTAAAACAGGACTTCCAAATTTACTGGTTTTTGTGACAAATCTGGATTGAATGGGGGAGCAGAGACATTTAAAAGGTCAGAGAGAAGTCCTGTGACCATCTGCAACTGAACAAACAAATGGCAATGAATAAAATTAAGTAATTATTCAGTACATTAAGTAGTTATTCAATAATATTAAATAATTTTTAAAATTCTAATAAAGAAAAAATTTGGATTAGATTTATAAACACAGTAATGAAGAAACCCTACCAACACAATGTTTCTGTCTCCCAAAAGACAATCATGTTTTAATAGGAGGTGAGAGGTTTTATATCTTTACACAAGAAGATAAAATGCTCAAACAGCTCATGCCTTTTGATCCAAAAAGTTTCAACCACCTTTTCCAAAAGTTTTATTTTTTTACCTCTTAGCCTCTAGTAAAGATCACACAACAGGCCATACTTTATTTACACGGGGAAGACCCACCTGTCTTTTTTGTCTGGAAACACTGAAAGAGAGATTACTGCAACATCTGTCACCTACAGCGTTCTCAGATTGGGCTGGAACAGGAAATAAGGTAAATTTTTTGGGATGCAAAACTAATTCTCTCACTTTGGAGGGGTGAGAACAAACCTCAGGACTATTGTGCCAGCCTAATAATAGTAATAGTAATAGTAATAGTAATAGTAATAGTAATAGTAATAGTAATAGTAATAGTAATAGTAATAATAATGTTCTTTTACCTCCTCTTTTAACTTTTACAAAGTTTCCAAGTGCTTTGGTCATTCTGCAAGAGTTTGAAAAGTTCTGGAAGAACCAGAGGGGAAAAAGAAAATAAACCAGGAATGGCCAGCTTGATGAAGCCCTGTTCTGGGCACAGTGCTAGGTGGGTGTAAACACAAATAAAAGATGTGTTTGCAAAGAAGGTGTCAAACCACAGGGCTTGGGGATGAAGCATTTACTTGGGGCTAAACTAGGCAAAAAAAAGAGGAATAAATAGAAAGAAAAAATAAAAAAAAAAAAGAAAGGAAAAGTGAAAAAATAAAAAAAAAGAAAAAAGAAAAAAGAAAAAAAAAATAAAGAAAAATGGAACAAAGAAAAAAAAAGAAAAAAGAAAAAAAAAGGAAAAAGAAAGGAAAAGGAAAAAAGAAAAGAGAAAAAAGAAAAAAGAAAAGAGAAAAAAGAAAAAAGAAAAAAGAAAAAAGAAAAAAGAAAAAAAGAAAGAAAAAAAGAAAAAGAAAAAGGGAAAAAAGAAAAAAAAAGAAAAAGGAAAAAAAAAAAAAAAAAAAGAGAGGGCTTTGAGAAGACCTGGGCTTGTTACCCAGGGGAGGATGTGAGGATGTGCTGTCCCTCCTGGTTCTGTTCTGAAGCACAATCCCTGTGCAGGTTCCATGTCAAAGGGAGGAAAACTGACACTGTTGCCACGCCAGGTGGGATATCTCCCAATTTAGGAGGAGTGAGATTTTCTCCATCCCCTCCCCACTGGGTCTTTGGGCAGTAGTTGGTTTTGTTTGGCACTTTTCAAAAGCAAACCTGACTCAAATTCTGCCTTTTCACTTAAAGATTTAAACCAATGAAAAAACCAATTTAAGCCCAACAAACTCTCACGAATATGGACTGAGCATGTTGGACACTTTACACAGGAATATATTTCAAATTTCTGTCAAAAAACGCACAAGAGATCATTATCAAGGCTTCATATAAGCCAATAATCTTGAATTTTGTCCCCAGCACACCTTTCATTTTGGGTGCAGGCAAATGCACGACAGAGCTCTTTTGAAATTGCTCAGTTTGGTATATGCTGGTTTTGGTTCTATTTTGCCAACACCATGGAAAAATGTAAATATCGCATGAGTTTTCTGCAGGTCTGCAGCTGAGCCCAGGTACTCTAGACATTTGCCTCAAGTGCCCTCCGAAGGTTTTTGACGCATGACCAGCCTTTGGCTCTGCTGCTCTGAGCTTCAGGTTTGTGACAAAGGCTGAACAGCGACAAATTTGGTTCAGTACATGTCTAAAGAATTATTAAGGCCACTGCCAGATTAAAAAAAAAATTTAAATCCTCTCTTTGAAGGATAAATATTCATTTACATCAAATGAATTCAGCATCAACAGATAAATAATTGGAAATTCCTTGTAAGGTATGTCTGGATCTTAGAGGTGCATCTCCTGTCCCACTATATTTGCTATGCTTATAAAGGAGTCAGGACATTGGAGATCTGCTTCCAATTACCAAATTAAAATACAATCAACCAGTTTAAGTGAACAAACAATGATTTCTTTTAAATCTGATTTTTTAAGAAATGTAAAAATGTTTGTGGGAATCAGATTTCCATGGTTAGGATGTTTTCACTTAAGGAAATCCTGTGCACTCTCACACAAACCAGTCTTTCTTTCTTTTCTTTCTTTTCTTTCTTTTCTTTCTTTTCTTTCTTTCTTTCTTTCTTTCTTTCTTTCTTTCTTTCTTTCTTTCTTTCTTTCTTTTTCTTTCTTTCTTTCTTTCTTTCTTTCTTTCTTTCTTTCTTTCTTTCTTTCTTTCTTTCTTTCTTTCTTTCTTTCTTTTCTTTTCTTTCTTTCTTTCTTTCTTTCTTTCTTTCTTTCTTTTCTTTCTTTCTTCTTTCTTTCTTTCTTTCTTTCTTTCTTTCTTTCTTTCTTTCTTTCTTTCTTTCTTTCTTTCTTTCTTTCTTTCTTTCTTTCTTTCTTCTTTCTTTCTTTCCTTTCTTTCCTCTTCTCTCTTTCTTCCCTTTTCCTTCCCTTTTCCCTTCCCTTTCCTTCGCGACTTTTCCCTGACTGCCCTGAACTTCCTTTTCCTTTTTCCTTTCCTTTCCTTCCCTTCCCTTCTTCCTTTACCTTCCTTCCTCATTTCCATCTCTGACACTCATACAGTTGAATCATTTGGGTTAAACAGAAGCAATCTTTGCTTTTGTTAAAGTGGAGTTGTGTGACAAATTCAGCTGACTGAAATTACCACAAAACCCATTCTTTGTGCACACACAAAATGGGAAGAACCACAGTGGAAACTGTTTGAAAAAAACGCACATCTTATTTGCAAATTTGAGGTAGAAGCTGCGTTTAACAGATGATAAACTTCCACAATGAAACATTTTATATTTGAGAAGTCTGAAGGTGAAGGCAATGCACAGAATAAAGTTTTTCTCTAATTATAAAGCAGTCTGCTTTTAAATAAGAGGAGTTTCTCAGCATTACTGCATGCATTCAGGTCCAGCTTTTATTTGTGCTGGACCAGCTTTTCCACCACAAAGGCCATCAAAATTCATAGAATATGGGCAGGCACCCTTTTAGAGACTCCTGTGCCTTGCCAGGGAATATTCCAGCACTGGGGAGGATCATTCCTGTGCCTACCTGGGGTTCCAGCCCCCAGTGGAGCTGGACTGGTGGGTGCAGCAGGATTCACTGCTGAGAGATGGAGCTTTGACAATGCCTCCTGAGACCCAGGCCTGTGGTGGTGTTTGATGG